>NC_077223.1:153366-205366 GCF_024763615.1 Phlebotomus papatasi | reverse complement strand
TCCTACCCTATTGCGGTCTGTTATTTGACCGAGCGCGCTACAAAAAACGATCAAAAACGGTCGGTATAGTGTTAAACTGACTCCGAATGTTTCACAAAATCATCTCAAAATCAATATATAGACACAGTATTTCAATATCCCGCATATCTCTAATGCATTAGGGTTTACAATTGGTATAGTCGTAGTTAAAGTTTTTACACGTTTCAAGTAAATATGATCCCGACTAAATAGACTGATAGTATTTGCCACTCAAGGACATGTTTATGAACTTCTTGACCTAGAGAAATACAATACGCCAGATGTCATGCGTGTATAAATCGTATAATGTATAGATAAAATATCCACCTGAACTGGGATGATAACTAATTTTTATTCATAATTTAACTGATTTTTTTCTTTTAGCTATTGTGACCAATTTAAGTAATCAGCGATTTATAAATCGGTTCAAATTGCTTGTAATCCAGTAAAAACTAAAAAAATTGCAGTGTAAAAATCTTGGCCGTGTAAACACGCGACTTCTCTGTAGACAGGAGTTTAAGCATTTCAAAAAGTTAGGATACTTTGCCTTCCTACTGCAAAATAGATGTGACTATGAATTTATGAAAGAATCACACCTAAATATAATGGAGCCATGTTACAAGAGGACATTTCTACATATATAAGAATCTACTGTATTATTGAAACACAATCCTTAAATTCAATTACAAGCAAGTGTCTCACATTGTTATTAATGTTGTTTATGAGATTCACATACATCATCAACGCCTACCCTTTAATTAAAATCTCTGTATTTTTTTTTATAATTGGTTCCCCTTTTCAGGACAACAACATACTTCCAACAACTTATATAATTCGTTCGAAATTCAACAAGAAGATCTTAGGAGGTCCCGCACAGAGACTTGATTATGCAGAAAATATTTATGATGTAAGTCTTTATCGTCAGTACATTAGATTAACTATAAAGTCAACATTTCTTCTTAAAACTCAGGATTATTCAACTAGAAAAAAACAGTATGCATTTTCGTATACTGTAAAGGATATCGTTTCTGGGGATGATTTCTCCCATACTCAGCAGCAGAAAGATGGTGCTGTAAGTGGAAGTTATAAGGTTCATCTCCCAGATGGACGGACTCAGGTTGTGCGATATCGAGCTGATGATAATGGCTATCAAGCTGATGTATCATACAACGTAGATAAAGTTCTCCCAACACCACGTCCAACCTTCAACTACCTCAAAGGCTTCAATTCTGGTGTACAAGGAACTGATCAATCGAAAAATTTCAACTACAATCTCTACATTGGACAACCAGTTACTAGTTCGACTTTAGCAACACCTGTAGGCACTATTCCCACTTATAACGCTCAAAGAAAACCCATTATTCCCGATGACCATCTTCAAAGTTATAATGCAGCACCAGAAGTTTATTCTAGATCTTCAGCAGATATTTTACCAACTTCTTCTGCAACTATCTACCACCCAACGTCATACCACATTAAAACAACTGCAATACCTCAAACCCGGATAAGCTTCGTGTCCACCACTCCGGCTTCACCTTATCAAGACATTACTGTAGTACCTGTCAGTGAACTGCAAGCATCTATAAATCCGTATGGCGCGAAAAAAGCTTCTGCCATTGATCCATCTGGAAACTATGAAAACGGAAACACTGCACCTTCTTCAACTTATGCTGCCAACTATGACTATGACTATGACAGAGAATACAAAATTTCAGACTATTCGGCCTCTACAGAGAGCACACCATTGCATAAGGATGATTATTTGGATTCTAATAGAGTTGCGCTGTATTTTCAGACAAAGAAATAGACGTATCAAACCCTAATACTAAATAAAATATCCATTTAACTTTTCAAACAAAAAGACCAGTTCATGAACTACAAAGATATGAAGAGTGTCATGATGATATTTCTTTGTATTTTTTATGAGAAGAAATCGGGACGAAATTAGACAGTCAGTGGGATTATTCTATTAGAACAGATTCTAACAATCTCAGCTATTACAATGCAGGGACGACTACGTCAACAGTAATGAAAAAAAACTCTTCCATTATATTATTTAACAAATTAACAACTTTGGTAAAGTCGAATCTCCTGAAGAAGAATCTGTACTTGCAATGTCACAATTTTCTTTAATAATCTTTTTCTGTTTTCCCTGTTTTCTTTTATATCATAAATTATTTCTCCGGTTCTAGTGTACAGAACTTAATGAATGGGCATTCGTTGGAAAGGTATGTGCTTCAATAATGTGGAATACATGATGTATGGGTCATCCGAACCCATAGAGAAAATAAGACTTCCTGGCTATCTAAAGTAATTTCTTTTTAATGTTTGAACGTAATCGCAAAGTAGAAGGTTGTAGGAGTCTAAAATTTTTTTTTGTAAATCTCTAACTATGTGCTATATATAGTAAATATTTAAGGTCCAAAGTGACGAATTTTCAAATGACCCCCCTGATAAATTATTTTATTATTTTTCTTTTTATATTTACAATTTCTTTATGCACAAACCTCTTGACACTAAAAACTACAATAACTATACATAATATTTTTATTAGAACAAAGTTTATCATTCATTGGTATTGTCAGATTTTTTTTTTAATTATTGGGCTATTTTTAGGCGTGATTTTTACAAAAATCACACCTATTGTTCCTATCGTTCACAGAGGCAAAAAATACACCGAATCAGACTCTGTTGGACTTTCCAAGGTTAGATGTAAGACGTCTCACTCATTTTGTTTATCGCTTTTTTTCTTTTTGTTCATTTTCGGTCCGTAAAAAATGTCTCGTTCTTAAAGGGTTAAAACTGTAGGGTGGAGTCATCGCTTATGGACGTTATACACTTATGGACAGGTTGCAGTAATCTTCAATGTTATTGGCATTTGATGACGTGATTAACAATTTTGTGATTTTTCGAATACTGTCATCTGTCCAGAAATAATAACGTCAACCAGTGATGACTCCATTCTAAATCAATAAATCTAGATACAATATACTTTAATTTTTCCATAACCTTGTCCTTTGTGATATAGGGAATATTATATGATAGTTATTTATTGCATTTTGTAATTAATACTTTAACCCAATTCTGTCCATCAAAGTATTTTGCTTTGAAGTTCTTCTTCACTGTCAAAGTATAAAAACCAATGTTAAACCTAAAACAGGTTATTGTATGTGAGATTCTTAATGGGAGATTACTTAAAATGTCTGCATTTTCAATTTTAATTGAAAGTTTTGAGGAAATTTCTGGAACTTTCAGTCAAATTTGTAATTAAATGCAAAGTTTACATTTAAATATAAATATCTGACAGAAAAATGAAAGAGTAAAACATAGGCTTAAATATTAAATTAATATAACAATATTGGTATTTGGTTATGTATTATAAAACCTTTTTCGAGCACATACAGTGGCAACCATTTAAGTAGGGGCAGTGACCCTGAATCTCTTATAGGCAACGATTGTTTTTATTAGATTTCTTATACGGATATATTTTTATCATTATAATTATAATAGAAGATGAAGACACTAATATCGAATGATTTAAACCTAAAAGCTTTTTTTCAAAATTTTTATTTTTCTGTACATGAATGTTTTTCATACATATTACCATCTTTCAAGCACATCTTAATTAGAGTCAGTAGTAATTTCGATAAAAAAATAAGAATTTTAAAAGGACAATTCAAAATTTGAAGGTTGCTTACCTTACCACACAATGTCTATCAATGATGAATTGAAATCCTATCGGCGAACAGAAAAATTTTTAGAAGTGAAAACATCGGAAAATGTTGTGTTAGAGGTTCTATTAAATTTTTAAGTTTCTGCATGCTTTGAATGATCGTAAATGTCATAGCTACCACTACAAAATTGTCAAAATGTTAAGTATTAACGCAATAAAGTTTTTTCATACACTTAAGGGTTCTGGGTATGTCCTTTCTACCAATCGGACCAATAGTTTAAAAAGAACAACAACAATAATTCAGGGTTTGAAATAATGCAATAAGCTGAAAATACTTCAACTATTATCCGAAAAATTTGTGGCGGAAAAATTATTTAGAGATATATTCGAAGAGACGCATGCAGATCACAATCGACTAGATGCCCCGATCGATACGGATTACGATCGACTTGGAAAGATGATAATGACTCTATAAATGTTTTTGAAAAACTGAAAAAAATCAGATTTCCCACAAAGTTTCAAATCTGAAAAGAGAATAATCGCAAAAGAATCCTTTTTTCGGATAAATATAAGGGTTTTCAACATTTTTCTGGGTGCGAAAAAAAGCAAGAACTTTGAATCTATAGTCACTAATTACAACAATCTTGTTTCGATTTTTTAACGATATTCATAGAGTCATAATTCCTATCCTTCCAGGGCACCTTGTCGATTGTGCTCTGCATCCGTGTCTTCGAGGATATCTCTGAAGGGTTTTTCTGCCACAAATTTTCCAGAAAATATCTGAAGATGAAGCATTTTTAACACATTGCATAATTTCAAAATTTGTTGTTTTCTTTAAACTATTGGTCCGATTGATCCAAACGACAGTACCCTTAAGTGTATGCAAATACTGTATTGCCTTAATGCTTATTAATTTTGAGAACTTTGTAGGGTCAGCTATGAGCTTCACGATTATTTCAAGGTCCCGGAAACTCAAAATATTAATACAGCCCCAACAGAACATTTTCTCAAGTTTACGTCTTCCTCCCAAAATTTTACTTGTTGCTGAATTGACCCTCAATTCATCACTGATAAACATTAAGTACTAATTTAACTTTCAAATTTTGAGATTTCCTTTTTATTTTTCATTTTTTTTTTAAATCGAAATTTCCTATGTTCCTTACTTAAGTTGTGCGTGAATGATAATATGTTTAGAAGAATTTTTACACATAGAAAAATAAAAAAAAATGAGAAAAAGCTTTTAGACTTAAATCATTCTATATTAGTGTTTTCATCCTCTCTTATAATGATATAAATAAATTTATATAAAAGATGTCATTTTCGTCGCCTATTAAAGATTCAGTGTCACTGTCCCTACTTAAATTGTTGGCAGTGTACATGTGTAGGATTATTCCGTCGAACTTGAAATATTTCAGAGAATTTATTTAACTTTATTTTAAATAATATACGCAATTACAAGCGGTTATTATGGTAATGTAAACGTTTTTATAATTTTTAAAAGGGAGAACTCAGTTTTTTTGTACTTATTATACATCAAAATGGAACATGTAAACCGAACAAAATCACCAAAATATAGCTTCGAATGTTCTTCGAATCGTATTAAAAATTGTTATAGGTTTTCTATAGATTTCGTAGAGTTTCAGGTGAGTTACATAGATTTTTATGAACTTTGTTGAACTTGGCCGCCATATTTTTGGTTTTAATAATTTGTAAAATTTCACCTTGGATTATAATATTATAAATTTTATAGGATTCCGCAAAATTATTTTCTAATATAATTAATTTGATGTTTTAAACAATTACAGTGGCAGCAATTATGATCTTTTTTTTAACTATCGCATGCAGGGAAGTATGATGGTCTACAATCCTCATGTCGTCTATGCTATGACCCGTTTCCTTGTAGTATCTGAGAAGGTGACAGTTGAGAATACGTCTCAGATATTTAGATATGAACGTGTATCTAAAATGACTTTTTTAACCTGGCAGTACGGGAGTAAAAGATGGACGCTTTGCAATATAATTTACTCAGAAAACTTCAAAGGTTATAAACTTGAACTCAAAATTAGGGAATTGAGCGAAGCACTTTGGCAAAGTTTGAGCCCGATCGAAGGACAAATATATTATGAATACAATAGTAATAATGCTCTTAGTAGAATATAATAGTCACACCTTTATGAGATATAGACTACATAGGATATCAAGAATTTTTTACTTAAATTGCTGATGCACCTTTCAAGAAGTTACTATATTTGTAACTTTAAATTTAAAGAGTCTCAATAAAAAAAATGATTTTAAAAGAAACACGTTTATTGCTAGATTTCATAGGGTTAATGCCCAATTTATATCCTAAAAAATACTATCAAGTTTTGACTACTGTGAGTCTTATTAATCTAATTTGGATTAGCTTTTTCCAAGTGCCCTACTTTTTCCAACCAAAAGATATGACTGAATTTTCAGATGTTTTAAGTTTGTTCAGTGAATACGTAATGTTATTTCTCCGGTGTATACTCTTTTTATATCACAATCGAAGGATACAAAAATTTATCTTTGCAATAGAGGAGAATGTTGAACAGAGTAAGTTATTTTTACAGCTACGAAATTTATAATTTGATAAAGAATCAATTTTGAAAGAAAAAAATAATTTTCAGGAATTATATCTAATCGCGGAGAGTATTACACAAAGGCAGATTATTTGTCAAACAATCTCACGATATTTTATAAACGATTTATGGGTCTTTTAACGTGTGGTTATATGATATATCCTCTGCAACTTGCTCTTTATCAAATATACAATAATGTTGATCTGATTTCCTGGCAATTGCCAATCAAAGTGGAGTAAGTTTAAAACCATGAGTTCTACATGATATTTAAATAATAATTATTTAAAGGTTTCCCTGGGACATTTCTACGGGTCTCGGATATGGATTAGCTTATATTCTTGTTGGACTAAACATCCTATGGACTCTTCTTTACTGCGTAGCTTTAGATACTTTCTTCTTCGGTGTAATCTTGCATATATCAGCCTGCTTTCAAGATTTACGTAAAATGATAACAGAAATAGACACCATCGTCTCATCGAATGATGATAATGTATCTCTAGTACAGGACCGTTTTCTAGAGAGAAAGTTATATTTGATAAAATGTGTAAAGCTTCACAATTTAGCTTTAGATTTCGTCAAGAAAATGGAAGAAATCATCAGTTCATCCCTCTTTGTAGCCTATGTGATCATTATCTTTGTTATTTGTGCTGTATTATTTCAGGCGTCTGAGCACATGAAGAGCAGTCAAATAACCCGAGATTTAACTTTTGTCTTTAGTGCTCTTATTCAACTCCTCGTTTCTACGTATTTTGGGAGCCTCATCACTCAAACGGTAATTTCTCGAATATTATATGTTTATTCTTCAAACTCTCAGGCTAATCTTGCGTTTTAGAGCGAAAGCATTTGTTTTGCTGTGTACTCCACGCAATGGTATCGTCAAATCCCAAAAATTCGCTACTTCTATCATCTAATATTGCTAAGGAGTCAGAAGCCTGTCCATATAACTGCTTTAGGACTACTTAATAGCTCTTTAAAGAGTTTTACTAAAGTATAGAAAACTTTATATGATTAAAGTCATCAACATTTTTTTCTATTTCTTTTCCATTATTTTAGGTAATTAGCGGTTCTACTAGAGCATTTACACTATTGCAAACAATGCAAGACAAAAGGATTTGATTTTTTTTGCTTTGTGAATTTTTATATTATGTGATAAGTATCGACATATTCACTTGCTGCTTTAATTTTTCTGATCATAATACGTACTATAATATTAATCAATGAAATATAATTGATCCGTATTGATTAAAATCTTTAAAAAAAAAACAAAAAATTACGAAGCAATAAATTTAAAAGTAAATATTTTGAGTTTTATTTTAATTTATTAATTTAATGCTTTTAACACTGAAATTTTTTTTGTTAAGATTTCTTAGCTTAGATACATTAAATTTGAGTTATTAAAATTCGTGAAATTTCTGTCAAACGCATAAAACAAGAATAAAGCAAACTGACAATCTGGAATTCTGATGCACTACAGAAAAGGATTGTGTTGATGCCGTTATGTATGTGAATGTCGTTTCTGAATTGTGCAAACATTTAAATAAATTCTTATTGTGATAATTTTGAGAATATTTTGTTCAATATTAATTGAATTTATGAGTAGCCAGAATCGTCAATCAGAGCAAGTGACACTCTCAAATCTCTGAATCTTCTCCGGAGTGGAGAAAGAAAATCAGCTAAAATTCTGCCTCCATCGCCAACATTTAGTTAATTTTTATTTTAAGAGAAATATGCTAAAATAGAGAGAGGATAAAAAGCGATTTTATATGTCAAGGGATCACTTATGAAAGAGTTACAATAAAATTATTTAGCCTTAGTAATTCTTTGTGAGTATGATGAATAATCCTTTTAATTTACCATTATGCGAAAAGCATTGCAACTGCCATCTTTATTTGAATTTCAAGCTTTAAGCTCAATGTGCTCAATTTCGTGTGACGACACGACACACGGCAGTCCGGGTGTCAGATAAATTGTTTTGAAAATCCAAGAAATATGCTGAAAAATATATGGAACTTCCGGCTAAATAAACTTGTGCCAGTACTCAAATGCAATAAATTGCATTTGTCTGTTCGCTCAGTATCCAGCGATGAGTCGTCCAAGAACACCCAAAATCGCCAAAATCGGTCACTACCACCTCTGATGGATTTTCCTGAACTTGTATGGCCAACTGTGTTCAAATCAATGCGAAACTGGATTCTGGTCAACTTTATCATCCGTCCTTATATCGACAAGGAATTCAACATGCCAGATTTTGTATTTGGTGCTAAACAGGCTCTCCAGGCAGTGTCCACAAAACTCTCCGATGGTGATACATCGGGAATTTCAGAATGGGTGTCCAAGGAGTGCGTCAATGAACTCGCAAAGTCCCTCAGGAGCATGTCAGTAGCTCAAAGACATGAGATTCGAGTCATCAAAGAGGATATCTATTTTTCCTTCCCCTACCAAGTCGGTATAATTTTCGATGAAAGTTCCAGCAGTAATGATACTACTCAAAAGCGTTGGGTTGAGATTACAATGATTTTCCATGCTCTCAGGGGGCTCCATGATATGCAAGAGCGTGGCGAAACACCACCAATAAATTTAGGGTGAGTTTTCGGAATCATCAGTTTAAAATTTTATGAGTTGTAGATGAAATTAATATTTTGCTATCTTTTTCAGAGTAATGCCAGAGTATAGAGATAAGATTTCAATATGTAACTACAGATTCATAAAGGAGTTCACGAAAGGCAACGAATCTGACTGGACAATAAATATTGTGAACCACTTCAAACCCAACGATCTCCTAGAAGAATGATCTTCCGGGAGAATCTTTCAATTTTCTAGGCACGTGTAAATAAAAAAACATAGAATTTGAAAAACAAATATTATTACATGGCTAAAATATTGGGTTGCATAGTACCTTTTGTTTTTTGTTTCTTCATCCCTTTTACGGCGACTCAGGGTTGAGTACTACTTGCAATGCTCAAGGAGAAATAATACAATATGTTATATATTATCATGACCAGAGTCTAAGGTTCAATATCCACAAATAAGTATAGTATATGGAGATTTTGAGTTCTATGATGAATTTTCTAAGCTTTAAAGAGAATTTCTTCCACTCTGATTTACTTTTGGCCTGCTCCTGATGGAACACCGTTTGGATGCAACATCTTGACATTACTGCGAAGGCTGTCTGTCTATTCTGCGTACCAAGTGTGGTTTCAATGCTACGGATGAGGTCATTAGTCTTTAGAATTAATAACATTTGTCGATCCACGTGCTCCAATACATCGGCAATTTGAGGCAAAACCATTGATGTTTCATTCTGAATGGCCTTCTTCTCATCTGTGGATTGTCTTGTGCGATCGATACCCTGAAGAACAGCCTCCCAAGGACGTCCAGTGATCATGCAAGCAAATATTCCATAGAGATTTCCACGAATTCCAAGCTTCTCACTAAATTGTCGCATAGCCACGCGATCTACCCGAAGAATACTTAACCAGAGCTGGGAATAATCGTAGCGAAATTGGTCTGAGAGCATTGAATACAGCCCATGATCTAATAACATGACTTGTGTGTCTCCCCGGGCTGTCTTTGCAACGAGAATATTTCCAGGATGTGGATCACTGTGGACAAATCCATTTACAAAGATCATATTGGAATACAGTACACCGAGGTAGTTTGAAATTTGAATAGGATCGATCTTGTGACGCTTCATGTACTCAAGATCATCCACCTGCCCTCCTTCTACATATTCCATCACTAATACCCTGTCCGTTGAGTATTTCCAGTAGATTTTAGGTATCTTAAGCCATTTGTAATCCTTGAACATTACGGAAATCTTTTCGGCATTGCGTCCCTCATTTAGAAAATCCAATTCAATGGGAAGATTTTTTTTGGATTCATCCACTAGCCACTGCATATTGAAGTCAGGAAAGATCCATGCCATAACACGACAGCAAATTTCCATAGTCTTCATGTCTACAATTGAATTTCCTCGGACATAGGGATGTTGAACTTTTACAGCTACTACACTGCCATCCTTGAGTTTTGCTCGATGCACCTGGGCCAGGGATGCTGTCCCAAGTGGTTCAGTTTCGAAATCAACAAACAGTTCAAGTGGATCTTTTTTTAGATCCTGCCTTATCACCTTAAAAAGATCATCCACAGAATTCTGGGGTGCTTTGCTGTGCAATACTTTCATCGTCTGGACAAATTCACTAGGCAAAAGATATTCCAGAGCTCCAATATGTTGCCCCACTTTAATATAAACTCCCCGATTAGTTCGAATCAGCTTCAATAGTCTCTCGGCTGCAATCTTGTGGCATACACTTTTTTGCTCGATATACTCAGGGCTAGTCTTATCCCAATCCTTGTAATACAGTTGCTTCTTGTACGTCCAGGCTATGTCATAGATGGCAAAACCAGCATTAGCCAGCCTAACAAGAGCTATAGAATTGATATTGTAATCATTGGCGTGCAAACTGTAGCCACTGCCAAGGATTGTACTTCCCAAAATCCCATATTTCAGAACACGTTTCACTGCTATCATCTTCCTGGTGTAACAATAAAACTTGAATTACATCACTCAGTCCATACCAGAGCAAAAATCCCTAGAAAAACTTACTTGCTCAGTCAGCTGCTAATCTTCCACGAGCAAAAATAAGTCTCACTCAATGATGGAGACTTTCCAAAAGCTAATTTTCATATTTATCACCTCACTCATTGGGCATTGTCTTATTTAGTTATGCGTTTAAAAACTTTTTTTTTGCCAATGCGCTTTCACTTTGTGGATGGTCTCACCTCACGTGTGCATCTCCCTCGCATATAAACATGCGTTTTATGTGTGTATGTGTGGAAAAAATGACAAGGGATTATTGCTCAAAATTTTTCAAAAATAATATACAGTGCCCGCTTTATAATCCGGATGACTGGGAGACAATATGACAGATGTCCGCTTCGTAATCCAGATGGATTTTTTGAATTTGTTCAACGTCTCGAAAATAGAATACAAGTTTTTTTTTTCTAGAATTAGAATAAAAGTTTTAAAGAAGCTTTAAAAGACATAATTAGAGAATTCTATCCTATTATACTTCATTTATTAAACAAAAACATCACAGGATAAATCATTTTCATTGCTCAATACTCGTGCATACATAACCTCAAAATGATTTTAAATGTAACCGTCGATAACTCGTCCGGATTACGGCGATCCGGATTAGAGAGCAGGCACTGTACTTCAATTTTGTGTTTAGCCAACAAATAGGCAAAATAGAAAGCATTATTAAAAAATGAGTTGACCGAATATTGTGAATTGCATTATATAATCTATTATATACTCAAAATAAATGTCCAAAAATAAATTTAAATTAAATTAATTTAGATTAAGTATATTTTTCAGTCATGCTTTTCCATAAAACTGCCCCAGCATTGCCTATTGTTTTCTTCAAGAGGAATAATGTTGATATTATGGAATAGGCCAATAGGGTATATTGGGTATACTAGGGTGAAAGTTACTTGGTTTGTAAATTAATGTTTATAAAAAAAAGGGGTGACAAAGCGCGTTTGAAAAACTATTTCATTTAGGGAAGGGTTATGCTGATATTTTTCTGAACCCTATAAGTTGATTTAAAAAAAAAAATTATCCATTAAACTCGTGGTGAGAGTATTATGTTCGTGCGTTCAAAACTTTTCGATTTTTATTCTCACTACATATTTTTTAATGTTTAGAGTGGGTAAAAATAGATTAGAATTACAGTAGACTCTCGCTAATTCGGCTCTTTTGAGTTCGGACTATTTTTTAATTTGGGCAGCAGTTAAATTTAAAAAAAGTTCATCGATATTTTTTAAGTTTTCTAATGAAGCAAATTTGGTCAACTTTTGCCATGGTTTGTCTTAGTTCTGATGTGATTTTGCATTATTAAGGAGTTTTCATGAAATTAACCATAAATATGAGAATATAAAATTAATATGAGTACTTATACAAATGAACAAAAAATCGTCGAATTTCAAAAAGTTTCTCGCCCGAATTTCTCTCTAATTCGGGTGATATTTCGGTCTCAAATGCCCGAATTTGAGAGAGTCTACTGCAATACAAAATCTTTGGTTGTACTTACGATTGTATGAATAATTATTTACTAGTTCTTACATAATCGATGCCTTTGCCAGATTCTTTGTAAAATGATGAAAGAACTGCAAACATGTACCGAAGAATTCATAACGGTTGAATTCTTGTTCCTGCAGTGCAGAAATCCGTCACTAATTTTACTAACTCACTGTTAATAATTACCTTAAACGTCCTGTTCATTTTATGATTATCCATTATTGTGAATCGATAAATACATATTTAAGATTCATTGCAATTATAGTTGTTTTTCGAAGCCTTCTTAAAATTCTTTTTTCTTCAGTCGAAGAAATTATACTTCTTGGAATTTATTGATATTATTCTACATTTTTTCTAAGACCCTATTAATATTTTTTTTCTCATTTCAAGTCTAAGCCAACGTAACTATTTTTATACCAATCACTTTACTATATTCTCCAACAGTCGCTTATTTATAGAATAGTTTTAGATTTAAAAATCTTGAAGCTTGTTTAAGAAAGTTGTCATTTCTATGAAAAATAATTCATTGATTCATAAAAATTTTGGCTCGCTAATATATATTCAGGGTGCCGATTAAAGGATGAAAAATGTGTGGTATAATTATATGATTCTTTTTGTCATAGAGCACTGGTTTCTTTTAGATCAGATAATATTATTATTTTAAAAAATATATACTGTTACTTACGTTTTCAGCATCTTTAAGATAATAAAAATGGGGACGCGTGTTTTGTTTATCATGTAGAGCTAGGGAGTTACGTTTTTTTTTTTTTAATAAATAATTGAAGCATCCGGCTCATTTCTTGCTGTCTACACCACTGAATCCTTGCGAACCCTGTATGAGTATTGAGAGAAATTATTATTTTTAGCATGAACTGCATGGCATTGCTTAATTGTAAATATGTTTGTGTGATTATGTAAGAATCACACTTAAAAAAGGAGCCTACCACATATAATTTTCAGTTTGAGGGGCCCTCATGACACCCACACCACCACCTAAGCGTCGATAATTCATATATCCACAAAGACGCCATTGATTTGTCTCTGGATCATACACTTCAATGGTTTTGAGATACGCAGTCCCATCAAATCCACCAACCGCATACAGCTGCCCATTTACCACGGCCAGACCCACTCCACTGCGCCTCGAGGTCATAGCCACAATTGGACTCCAAGTATTGGTGTGGGGATTGTATCTCTCAGCCGATGACAATTCCATGCAGTCATCTCTGCCGCCCACAGCATAGATGTAGTTATTAAAAACAGCACATCCCAAGTGCTTCCGACGAGTCGACATGGGACTTACAGCACACCATTTATTTTGTCTGGGATCGAAGCGCTCAACCGTGTTTAATGGACATTGTCCGTCGCTGCCTCCAATGGCATATAGATACCCACCCAATACGGCCACAGCAACTCCGAGTCTTCTAGTAGTCATTGGTGCTACTTTGGCCCACTTATTCTCTTTCGGATCATAACGCTCAACATGATTTAGACATTGCACCCCATCCTGCCCACCAACGGCATATAGAAAACCATCCAACACGGCTACACCGACGCTTGTACGACACGATGTCGTTGGAGCTACATCGCAGGACCACTGATTTGTCTGCGGATCATAGCGTTCGATGCTATTAAGATAGCTCTGGCCATCATGACCACCCACAGCATAGAGAAGATCATTTAATACGGCTACACCGACGCCACAACGACGCTTGCTCATAGGTGCTACCATTTTCCAGTCGTTTGTCTGCGGATCGAACTTCTCTACACTCGCGATGGCATCACCTGTAAAATGAAGTTTGAAAGAATTCTTAAGCACTGTAGTATTCCTAGTTGCACATAATACTTCGAGGTTGCCTGAATATGGTTTCAGCTAAACCTAAGTTATTTATTTATAATATCTTTTTATTAGACTGGACGGCATAACTCAACTTTTAACATTATGATAATCTGAGGTAGAATGAAACCTTTAGACTATGGATTTTAAACATTATTGGACCATATTGTACCATTTTTAAAAGAAAGTAACTGTTAAAATATATTTATATTACCTATAAAAATTGCAGCTACCATTTTAATTTCTCGTAATCGACAGTTGATACTATTGAAAAGAACTTATCATATGTCACACCTGAGAGCAAATTATTGAAATAGAACTCGCACCCGCCAGATCTTTAGTGGCCGAGAGAAATACACTCGTTACAACAACCCCCTAGATTCAAATCCTTCTGTAACGACTCCTTTATAATATTGTAATCGTTGCACGTATACTGAAGTCACTAAAAAGCTTATGGGTGCGAGTGCGATTTCAATAATTTACCCTCTGAACTTTGGACTGAACTTATCACTGTCTTAGTTGTTTAAAATAATTTGAATATATAAACCAAAACAAATCATCGATTAAAAAAATAAGGTATATTCTGATCATGTAATTCTAATTTAGATTTATAACCCATGTTCCGAAAGAACGAGTAGGGCATGTGGCATGTGTCCTGCTATTGGAAAAGTCTAAACTAGGTCAGGTTTCACAGCTAAAGGATATTCATATAATATATTACAAACTCACGTAAAATTTACAATAAAATTGATATTACATTATATTTTATTGTCATTTGGGTAAGAGGGCACAACAACAAAAATACAGGATAAGCTAAGAAACTCTTAAGAACATCGGTGTATACTAAAAGTAAGGTGATTTTTTATCTTCCTCTAAAAATATTAATTTATTCATTAATATTTATGTTATTCCCTTAAAAGTAATCTCCTTCATATGTAATGTACTGGTGATTAAGCCTATTAATAATCGAAATCCTTCTGATATGTGCTTTTGATATGCCTGCGAGCTCTTCCGGCGATGGGGTCTTTGTATCCTTAATCATGCCAAAACGCTATCTTTTCAAGGAGCTTTTCAGTTCTATGAATAGGAAAAAGACCCCGAGGATCAATTCTAGTAAAAACGGCGGCTGACGTATGATAAAGTTACTATTTTTGACCAAAAATCATGAACAAACAAGGATGTGTCCAGAAGCTTTCCGAGAAAACTTCTTTACGTGAGGATGGGGCAGTCTGACGCAGCTAAACTTTTTAAAGACTGATTCTAGAGCTCTTGTTAAGAACCTGTACCATCATTTTTCCACACTAAATTTAATGCAATTTCATTGATCATTTTTTTCAATATCAAAAAATCACTAAGAAGATCGAAACAGAACTAACATTTGAAAAAAACTAACTAAAAACACAAACGGGCTGATCTTGTCAACATAAGGGACATGCCCACTAATAAGATATAAAAAAAAATCAAGAATAGAACGCGTGAAGACCGAGAAATGTGAAGTAATTTTACAATTTGAACACATCTCGTATTATCGTCGATAGCTTCTAGTTTTTAATTTTATTAAAGAATTCCAGAGGTTTTGATGGCATTGGTGTATGATTTTCAGATGTAGTTTTTCTTGGTAAAATATGTAGTTTATAATTCTTAGTATGTAGAATAGTAGAATAAAGTAGTTTTTCCTGATGGAGTATAACATAAAATTTTCCAGTAAAAAATAAAATAAAAAAAGCTATGGCTATAGGCCCTACACGCCCTTTTTCATTTGTTCTATAATTTCATTGTCTTATATTTTATCTAATTTATCCCTATTAATCAACTTACTATTTGTTTTGTATTTTTATATTTCTTCACTATTTCATTTTTTTCACTTTTCTCACCCATTTCAATTATAACCTTATACTGCGCTTCTTTTGAGCTTTTCTATTTAATTTCCAATGCACTTACTCATTATTTAAATTTAATTTAATAAATTCGGAGAACAATCAGTAAATTGTAAAAAAAACAACTCAATTACCAAGAAAGCTTGGCTAAAATAAATATGAATAATGTACAAATGATATGAGCTTAATATTATTGTGAACAAACTCACCAGAGCACCATCCTCCCACGGCAAATAGCACTTCTCCGCGTCTCGTTGGTTTCCTTGGGCGCGTGCGAGGTCCCTGCATTAAAGGTCTCTCCTGTGGTAGTAACAAATAATTCTTTGCCTCATCCACAAGATCTCTGCATGCTTCATCGCTGCGTACGAGCAAATCAGAGCCCACAGTTCCAACCAAGAATTTAGGACTAAGCAGCGGCAAACGCACATGTTGCAACACTTGAGCAAGATGCTGACGCCTATCAGAAACGTTGTACTTAAGCCAGGCCATCACTGCATTAAAAACTTGCTCCTCGGAACGCACATTGAGTTCATCACTACAAATGATATCCACGAGCTGACCAACGGGCAACAGAAGAAATTCCTCGCTCTCCATCACTTCTTGAAAATTGTGCTGGGTGAACTTATCAGCAATTCGGAGGAGTTCTCGACACGAGTGAGTGTCAGCGAAAGCCCGAATGCCCAAACAGTTGGTAGGATCCAGCTGCCGCTTCAGGAATTCGCAGCATATGTCCTGAATCTCAGCCAGTTGGAGTAGACATGCAGCTGGAAGCAGAGTCTGTACATTAGATTCTTCTACGACAATGTGGGAAGTGTAGCAGAAGTCAATAAGCAGTTCCATGGCATTCTCATCAATGTCCCTAATGGTGACTTCCGTTTGTCGCGATTCCTCAAGTTCGCCTGTAAACATAGCGCGGAAGTAGGGACTGCAGGCTGATAAAATTACCCTGTGGGCAAAAATCTTTCGTCCTCCCACATTCAGGATTACATCGCAGAGCTCATGGTGACGACGGAGGACGTTGAGTTCAGCGAGCGTACCCCGCGGATGCTTGTCTGAAGTGTGAGCTAACCTTGCTGGCGATGGAGCTCGGTCACCCAATATAGCATCGCTCATCCTGTTCGCCGCCAAGCGCAACGGGGCGCTTGCCCACCCCCACACAGTGTCAATCTTGATTCCAAAGCAAATTCAGAAATTTTTTTTTACTTTTACTTAATTTGACAACCATTATACACAAAAGACTCACCTTTGTAGCTTTTTCGTCCACGCACCGAAAAAAGTCACTGTATTTATTTTTCTCACACTTTTAATACATTCTCTGATCTTTTTATTATCATTATTTGAAGATAAACTAAGAGGAAAATTGGAGAAAAATGCTTAAAAAACCCAGCAATAATGAAAGTTGCTTTACCCTGCTGTAATATTTTTTTGCAGCTGAAGGTGTTGCAATTTTTTCTTACTAAAGATTTAAAAAAAATACGTTAGCAACTTTCATGGAGGAATAAAATTTTCGTCGCTGGTTAATTGGTTTGTACAGAGGGTAAAAAGGCGAAAAATCAAAAAAGATTTTGCAAAATAAAAAAAAAGAAATTTTTAAATGAACCTTGTACTTGTACATGACCAAAAATAAAATAGATATTACTATAAATTAAAATCTATTTGTCACATCTGCCCAGGCGGCCCAGGCTATACATACCAGATTTAAAATACATAGACGCAAAAGTTTATTAGGAATAAAATAAAAACAAACATTTTTGTGGCTTTGACCACATTTCAGTTATATTTTAACAATCCACATTAAAGAATCAGACCTAAATTACTCCACTTCAGATGAAAATTTTAACAGTTATATTATTATAATTCAAAGAGATCGAATATCAGCAAAATTCAGACTGTTGGGATGTCAAAATGATGAAGCAGCCGTCAGTCAGAATCGCGTGAAGAAGAAGAAGAAACATAAAGTGAGCGTGCGTAGGACGAAAAATCCATCCTGAAATAATGTTGAATATTTGTATCACCGAATGAGAAGGATCAAAATCATTCGACCAGTCGAGCTGCTACCTCGTTGCGCGAGTGTCAAAGGAAGAAAAAAAAACTTGTTGGCTGATGTCTTTTTGCCTCAAACATGGTGAAAGCAGTGTTAATACCAGTGAAAATTAGGATATTCAGTATATCAAATCATGACGGGACATGAAGAGTAAGTTTTTTTTGTGCAACTTGTGGATGAAATGAGAAAAAGGCTAAGCGGTACCTTTTCGTTTTCTTTCAACTTTATCCCCCCATTCATTGAAGATGTTCCTGTCCACCCATTGATAGGGTCACTCTCCATAGGCCTCTCTTATTCCATCCCATCCCGAATTACTGGGATAAAATTAAATTGACTGGTGGCTCAAAGTGAGAATGTGTTGAAAAATAGGGTATTAATTTAGTGATATGTTAATGAAAAATTACTACTCTTTTACTGTACACATATTTCCAAAAAGATGAAGAAAAGTCGCGAGAGAGTGACAGAGAGTGAGGGAGTGCTGTTAGAGTGAGAAAAAAATATGAGTGGGTGGCTTTAAATCAGCTTCAATAAGTGAGAGTGAAAGAAAAGATAGAGAATAAAAATGAGTGAGAGAGTTCGGGAGATATTTCTGAGAGGGCAGCAGACCTTGGTCAAATAATTTGCAGTTTGCTGTGCAATTCTTGAAATACTATACACCCCGCAAAAGACTTCAATATTAGTTCCAATCCAAGCCTACCACAACAAATCACATGAGCAGGAAAATCTATTGGAATAAATTCAATTACAATCTATACTAAACATCATTCGCAACATCTCTCTCACGCAATAGAAGACAAGTGACATCCAGCGCCATGACACTCTAATTCTTTTATTTTACTCCCTCTTCTAACTTTTTTTTTTATTAATTTTTTGATCAACAAGACTTTTCCAATACAAAACAGAAGGCCTCATCTATTCTTTGGGTAAGGCATTTGCCTGTGAAAAAAGTACTCAATGAACCACACTGGGAAACATATTCATAGATAAAATTGTACAAATAGTGTGCAATCAATGAATTTTCCTACTCTATTCATCATTTCAAAACGTACGCTCTCTCATACTCAGAGATAAAACGCTCTCAAAGAGAATATGGTATGATTAACATCATATCATATCTCAGGAATACATAAGTGGGCATGAGGAATGAGAATATCTGCAAATGCAAGGTAGAACGGGAGCTTATTAAAATCATGAAACTTTTGAGAATTAAAGACATTTTTCAATATGTGTGTGAATGAGTTGACATTTAATTTCATTTTTTTTTTGTAAAAGATTATTTTACCAAAAAAATTTTGTTTTAATAATTTTCCTATTTAATTTTTAAATTAACTATTAATTAATTTATTGTCAATTGACTCTCAATGGAGAGTGAGATAGTTGGATATAGAATACACTTAGTTGAGCATACGAGTGAGAGAGGGAATGCTTATGTCTCTCACTTATGGGGATCATCAATTTGATTCACAATTTTGTGTGTAGTGTGTGTGTGTGGGAGAGGGAGAGAGAGCAGAACGAAAACCGTATGTGTGTGAGATGAACGATCGTTGAGAATGAGAATACTTTCATCAAAGAAAATACAAAGAAACTTCAAATCTCTCCCGATTCATTGATAACTCTCCCGAAAATTGCACAAATACTCACACGCATTTGCTCTCTTGCTCTCTTCCCGAAAACTGCTTGATATTCCTGAGTTTGTGTATCCATCCCAGTGACTCAACTGACCCAATTTCACTATATCACCCCTCTCCGAGCCACCCTAGAAACGCATTTAAGCAGAGAATGTTGGTCGAGGGCAAACGGGGTTGAAAGCTAATGAATGGAGGGAATGAATGAAAAGGAGAATTGAATGCGAAAAATTTTCTTGTGAATGAAACTCCAATATAGACTAAAATTCTCCAACACAATCTGCACTAATTCATTATAATTTTTTAAACAAACTGTCAGATATTTGTAGAAAAAAATCCTTATTAACAATTATAACTGGTGTGAGAGTATTTTTTTTTTTCTAAGTATAATAATATCCCAAGGTGTTTCTTTAGAGATGCATTGGTTAATCAGCATTGTCAAATATTGTCTATTTTGTCACAACAAATTTGCAATATAGATTTACAAGCACAATTGCTGACAATTTAAGAATAAAATATGGGTAATAATCCTAAGCATTGCATCTGAGAATAAAGAAGACAGGGTGAAAGTTTTTTTTTTTAAAGAATAAACTAGGGGGAGTTAGGACTACTTTGAGCTGTGAGGCTACACTATGATTTTTTCGCCTATTTGTAAATGAAGCTGATCCTTACAATTATTTCATTTAGATCCACAATTGTTTTTTTCTATCCAAATTACATCATGTTAGAACCCAATTAAAAAGTGAATCAGTATTTTCATAAAAAAATCAAACAATTAACTAATAGTATAAAAAAAATCAAAATTTGTGGTTCGAATTCATTTTAACACTGTAGGATATAGCCTGTTATAGGGGAAAGTGCTCTCCCTTCGAACGTTCATGCCTTTGAATAATGTTAAGTGTAACCACAAAGCATCGAAATTAACAAAATTGAATCACATCTGTTAAATAGTATAAATCACATTTGCACTACTATCTCTGTTGCAGTGACTACCTAGTTAGAGTACGTGCGCAGGTGATGACCAGGGATGAGAGTACAGAGGGTTGGGTACCACTGCCTAGTGGTGGGCTGGCGTATGTGTCCATCAGGAAACGTGCTCGCCTACCTCCGGAAGTTGGTGGCCATGAGTACATTATTTATGGCCAACGAATATCCGACCAAACTGTAAGATTTGATTTCTTTTCTAATTTCCAATCGCAGGATATTTTGCCTAATTTTCTTTTTTTTTAATTTTCAGGTTATTCTCAGCTGTGTCATCAACAGAGACCTGCAATATTTCAAAGTTATGCCAACTTTTCACCACTGGCGAGCTGGAAAGCAGCGCAATGGGCTTACATTTCAAACAGCTGCAGACGCAAGGGCTTTTGATAAGGGTATCATAAGGGCATATGATGACTTAATTGACGGTATGACTTAATTGTCTCTCGTTATTGTAGAATTGCATGCCATTTTACATAATATAAATAGTACTGTAACTACTTGTAGTCTTCCAATATTCTTATATTTTTTTTCTAATTTTTGAATAGATTTCCCTATTTTTTTTTTCAATAAAAAAATGAAACACAAATTTCGTATATGTTCACATTAATTTTTGATTTCTGTCTTAAGTAGAATTTATAATCGAGAGATAAATTTGTCTCAACTCTAAAAAATGAGCCCAATAAATTTAAGCTCCCGCAAAACATCTTTTTCCACAATAAATTTTCTCACCAAATCATCATCAAGTCAGAAGTTACTCAATTAACAACTATAATAATATTTGGTGTATTAAAAGAGCCTAACCAAAGAAAATTCTAATGTAGTTTTCTGCTCTCTTGTTTTCCTTATTTGGTTGCTTCAATAATAAATCCATCTATTGGATAAATACTTCTTCATGGTAAGTCTAAATTCAAGAATTTGTCCATTGCACCAATTATTATTTTATGTGTAGTAAAAATTGCATATGTTATTTTTTAATATTATTCGTATATATATTTCTGTTTCTGTATACCACTCTAGTTGATTCAGAGTTATCAAACATCTATGAAATTTTAATTGAAGAAACTATATTTTTTTTTCTTTTACAGGAATGGACAATGACACCAAAACACCATGGAAACCATTTTTGAATAAATACGACTCAACAGTGGGTGAAGATGATGTATTTATGACTCTAGATTTACCCTTAGAACCATCAGAATCTCGATCAAACTCCAATTCGGAAGGAAGCCAAAGTAAGTGTTGAAAATATTAGGTCGTATTCTTATTAATCTCCTGTATTGGAATACTCACTCTCCTATCAGACAGAGGCCCAATTTTTGAAACTCTCACTCGCACCCGCGAGCTCTTTAGTGGCCGAGAGAAATCCACTCGCACACCCCGTAGATTCAAATCCTTCTGTAACGACTTTTTTATAACATAAAGTACTCGTTGCACGTACTCAAGAATTTCCATGGTGTGCGAGTCAATTTCTCTCGGCCACTAAAGAGCTCGCGGGTGCGAGTGATAATTTCAAAAATTGGCCCTCAGGCTTGCAAACTGTTTTTCACATCTCCTTGATTAAAAATACATTATGTATGTGGATATAGAAGTACTGTCCTGTTCGTTCGGACTTATGAGCTTAATAGCTCAAAAATTACGAAGGATATCAATTTGCAATTTTTAGTCTGGATAAATAAATCTAGATTCAAAATCTATGAAACAGAAAATTTTAAAATTCAATACTGCTAAGATAGAAGAGAGTGACGCTTTAGGATTTCACCATAAATATATTAATCTTATCAATAATCAGCTGAAATTAGTCCTAATTCTTATTATATTTTTAATTAATAATTCTTACAGAGAGCGAAAAGCAAAATATTCACTACATATCGTCGGAGAAGCCCCCTCTGCCGCATCCACCATTGGAACAACAATCTCCGAATCCTAGTTCCAACAATCAAGAAGCTCCTGGCGGTATTGCACCTGGGGATAACTACTCTTATGTGCAACTGACTGCGGCCCACGAATACAACTACCCAGTGGTGGATGAACCTACAGTAGGGGCCGTAATTAACACAAGACACGATTCGGCGTGTAGTTTAAAGAAAAGGACAGCACTGGATGTTCCTCAAACTGCTCTTAAGGATGTTCTTCCCGTCAAATCGAGATTGCGTTGTCGGTAAGTTAGAATTTACACCAAAAACTAAAAGTTTGTGTACCAACTGATGAAGTCTCTCTCTATACGTACAGATACTGCCAAGAGTTTTATACAGAAGAATGGAACCGCAAGGGAGCATGTGAGTATGCTCCAGATTGTTTTCGCGTAGGCCTAGACAATATGTCAGGCATGGTGTGTGCTAGAGGCATGCTGTATCACTGCATGAATGATCCAGAAGGTGACATGCCTGCCCATCCGTGCGAGTGCGTCAATGATTCTGGCTGCACAAAACGTTGGTTGGGATTAGCATTGTTGTCCCTTCTGGTACCGTGCCTGTGGTGCTATCCACCATTACGCGCATGCCACTGGCTTGGAATGTCCTGTGGTGTCTGTGGTGGGAAACACAGACCGCAGGACTGACGATGGGATACGCTGGAACAGCCGAAATATCCCGCCAGTGACCACCGCCAGTGCTATAATCAGTATCAAACCATTTCCCTCGGCACTAGGCCATCCAAACACGTTCGATTTGCCGATGAAACGCAAAATTGGATCTAAAGGGTGTAGCGGCGAGTGTGGGAATTTTCACCGAGAAATAGATGGAAAATCCACGAAAATCTACATTCCACACATTCCCCCTTCCAAAGAGACAGGAAACAAAGATTAAAACAAGAATCAAAGAGAATTATGTCATCATTGGAACATAAAAATATCCAATGGTAGATGAAGCCAGTTTAGCAGATAAAAGAACATTAAAAACGTATATTTTAACTTATAGATGTCTTCTTGTCTCAATGAAAGAAAATAAATTTAACGCAGTGTTGAAAAGTGAAACTAAAAAATGTACAACTGTTGCAAAAATAATCCAGTGTATAAGCATTGATGGATTTAGAAAATGTTGCAAATTAATTATAAAAATTACGCATAGTAGCAAATGATTAAAGAGGAATTTTGATGAAAAAATGCAAATTGGCAAACTTCTTTTCTCATGATAATTTTTTATTCTAAAAAAAATCTCACAGAAAAGAACGTACAACCACCAAATTTTACATCACTTTTTCCATCATCACAAAATCACATGCCACTTTTTGTAATTTATATAGTATTTTCTTATTCTTTCTTTTTAATTTATACAGAGAAATGCGTATTTATTCACCATTTTTGCTTTTCATTGTACTAAATGAAGCATGCCATGCATAGAAAATCTGGTGCATAACCTTTCGAAAAATACTTTAAAAAAGAAAATGATAGATGAAGATTTTTTGCCAAAAATTAAAATTAGAAATTGAACAATACAATTGAGTAATTTTTCCTCTAAAAACTGTAAAATACATTTAATTTAGGGTAAAATTATTCAATGGTAAATGAAAAAGAACACAATTATTCATCTCTAAAATTTGGGCTCAGGGATGACTAATAGATGTTCATTTTTAAAATCAATATCCAATCTTTTTTTCTAATTTCTATAGGAATTATTAAGTAAACTGTAATAAAAAATATATTTCTTTAGGTTTTACATAAATATCTGAGAAGGAAATATTTATAAAAAAAAAATAGATAAGAGTACTATGTAAATTATAAATAAAAATAACATGTATTACCTATATTGAAAAGGAGTATAATGAAAAAAGCAAATTAATTAAATAAGAATATAAAAAAAGGAGTGACGATGTTATTCAGACCACTTGAAGTGCTCGAACTCGTGAGCTAGATGTTTTCTCTTCCAACTATATTTTACAAGACCAAGAGACGTTTCTGAAACGAAACAATTTAATAATCTACCGTCACGATAGACAGTGATGTCTCAAAACCTCCAAAATTATTTAACAATTGGGAAAGTGCAGAAAAATGCAGAGAATATATTGGTATCTCTTTGAGTTTCAGCATTAAAAATAATAAAATGTAGGTCTTATAAAAGAAGGTAATGCATTTTTTAAAATTTCTTTTGATTGATAATGATGATTTGCTTTTGTAAATTCTATTTCAACTGCATCTCTATTTCAATTTTTGTTTTAATATTACTACTATTTATACATTAGAAATTTGAAAATTTATTAATTTACAAATACGGAATAAAAAAAATATCACTCACAAGAGAAAACGTCACAGTGTGCTGCTAACAATTTAGTATATAATATAATTCTTTTTGGTCAAAAACATAAGAACTTAAATTTATATAGAAATGGAATATATATATATATATATATATATATATATATATATATAATGATGTGTTTTCAATAAAAATAATTTTGTAATTTTAGGTTTAATTTAAATTGAGCGTGTTGAAGAAAAAGCGTGTGAGATTTAGAATGAAAAAAAATGAACAAGAATTGAAGATAAATAACCGAAATTGACTTTTTTAACAGAGCGCACAGTTCTAGTAGAAATATCATCATACTTTATTTATATTACAAAATGCGCGTGCAAAAAGAATAGTCCGACAAATTCGTTTGAAATTGTTGTAAAACAACCCTTTTTCTAGAAAAGGGGAATTTACACATGTACTTTTTAAAAGAACACACTGAAAAAATTGGTATACATTAAATGTTAATAAAAAAAAAATGAAACTCTGTGCATAGCGAATAAAAAAGAAAAAAAAATGATCTAAGATAAAGAATGGAAATATAATGAGAAAAAATACCCGCGATTTACTTTCATCATTCATTCATTGGTATTACGTATAAAAATAAACAAATATTTAATAGATTGTAATAAGTGTGTAAAATAAATGAGAAATGTTTTGGGATTGTCCTCAGATCGTATTATTTTTTTGTTTTGTTTTAGCATCTTTGGATGAGGATCGTTATTGGACCATCATGAAACTGAGAATTCTGCATCTATTTTTCTCTCGTTTATTTTTTTTAATGTATAAAAACAAAATATTTTTGATTTCTATTACAAACACACGACATTATATTGTTCACTCACTTTATGAATTATTGAAGAAGTGGTTAAATTATTGTATCTTATGGAGGACATATACTGACCCTTAAACGAGTGGATAGGATGCAGCTGTCGCAATTCCACATTGATTTTCTTCATTCCTAGCCATCTTTACGTATCCATTATCGCCCCAAGTTGAACCCCAGGAATTCTTAACTAGCCAGTAATCCTGCCCATCCTCATCAGTGCCATAACCAACAACAAGAACTCCATGGTCGAGTTGCTGACTATCGCATTCAGGCTCGTTGTAAACCCCACTGGAATACAATTGGAAGGATTCATGACTGGCATCAATAGCCACAGATACTGGGCCAATAGTAGCAACAGCTTTCTTTAACTTTTCCTCATTTCCCGTGGGAATGTCCACAAATCCTTTATCCGTAGCACCACGATTCTTTGGATTATACCGGCAAGTATCATCTATTCCTTCATAAGCATAGGTTTTTTCTGTGTCAATACCACCATTGTCTTTGATATACTGGAATGCATAATCCATGAGACCCCCATTACACCCATTATTTCCATAAGATCCCGAACAATCAATAAGATTTTGCTCTGACAAAGAGACTAGCACTCCGGACTTTCGGAAGTGTTGACCTTCAAGAGCTCCAGTGGACGAAAACGCCCAACATGAACCACAGTGTCCTTGATCCTTAATAGCAGTCACAGCTCCCTTCTTTCGCCAATCCACTGTCTCAGGTACTTCTACATTAGCTGGCTCAATGAATGTAGCTCCTGTTTCGATTCGATGTTCAGTAATTCTGTTGCTAGAATTAAAAATTTAAAATTCAAATCAATGTCCTTGCATTTGCTACGATAATAAAAGTTGGTGAGCTAAACGCATTCTCAGCACGCTTAGCACATTGAATTACTTTAAAATTCTGAGTTACTTTTTTCTCTAAACAATTGGCCTAAATGACATGCTCAAAAGTTTTCAGTTTAGGAAAATACTTGATCACGTACATCACTCTTTAAGAACGATTGGGTCACCTTTTCATAGAGAAAATAATTTTTCCTGACTACCTAAAGTTATTCTTTGTTATACTTTGTAATGTTTGCACTTAATCGTAAAGTAGAAGGTGTAGGAATCTAGAATATTTTTTGCAAATCTCCGACTGACTATTTGCTGTAAAAAAATATTTAAGTTTAAAAATAACGAATTTTCAAACTACCGCATTAATGAATGATTTTTATTATTTTTTTTTACATTTTCATTTTTTGTTAAGCAAAAACCTTTTGACACTAGAAACTACAATAACTATACATAATATTTTTCATTAAAACGAAAATTATTATTGATTGGTATTGTCAGAAAATTAATTTTATGGTTATTTGACTATTTTTGTTCCTATCGTCTATATAAGCAGAAAATACACCAAATCAGGCTCTGTTGAACTTTTCAAAGTTAGGTGTGAGACGTCCCGTCTGACCAAGTAAGCGTGGATTATAGCCTGAATTAACCCCTATCATTCATACCTTTATTTTTTATCGGTTTAATTTTTATTGATGATTTAGGCTGCAAATTTTAACAGAGCCTCTAACAGAAAAATACATTTTCCCATGTTTGCATTTACCGAAACCTGAAAAATTGTTTGTCAAGGCATCAAATATCAATGTATTATATTAAAAAATTGTTATTCTTGAATTGTTCCAAAAAAATGACTTTTTGACTAAGTGGTCATACTTTATTGTCCAAACAGTATTCTAGTGGGGGAAAGCGCGCTACCTTCGGATGATTTATGCTTCGCACAAATCATTTTTTTTTTCAAAGTGTTATAAATGAATTTGGCCCATTATAATATTATATTTTAATAGATAGTTTAATGCCTAAAATTTTCAGAAAAGAGCTATGAGTAAAATCCATAAGAAACATAGAGAAAAAATTGAATTGTCCGAAACTTGAGTTGCCCGAAGGTAGATTTCCCCTATTGACGTATTTAGTGTCTAAATTAAGATCTTTAGCGTCCAAAACAACACTAATTCTATGTAAGGTAATTGTTCTAACTTTTCAACATCAAAACTATTTTAATAAATTGGAAAAAATACTAAAATTAAAAAAAAATAGGTTTTACACCTGTGCGGTCACATTATTTTTTCCGCCAAATCAAAAGACTATGCGTTTTAGAGTTCTTTCTGAGTGATTGTATGATAAAGAGACTATATTAATATTTAATTTATTTTAGTGTATATGAGTTTTCGCAGATTCTCTTTAGGGTGATTTTTTGTGAATTTTTAGTTAGACTTGGTTTTTTTGCCCCCAAGGAACATTTTTTAACAAATATAATGTAAGTTGAAGCACAACTATACCTACCTTTCCAATGAATGCCCATTCATTAAGATTTATATTACACTAAAACTAGAGGAATAATTGATAATGTGAAACAAAACAGCAAAAATTGGTGCTAAAAAAACTTGTCAATTTTTTGCATAGTGTAGTAATCGAAGGTTTTTTTCCTTGACTCGAAAAAGAATTGTAATTTGTTCTGGCCGTTGTACAGTAAGTTAATTTTATTAGTTTATTTGTTTAATAGTAATAGTAGCACTACGTTCCATAGAGGAACTAAGCCTTTTTGCAAACGAGATTTTCGGAACATCCATTATTATTTTTCTTATACAGGGATGAGATTGTCATTCCCATTCTCCGAAAGCTCGCTGGATGCACATTTAAGCTAGAACGCCTTAAATGCAAAAAAAAAATCCGGTGATTTAAAGGAGCATCGAATACAGTACACAAATGCATCAAAGAGCGAGTGCTCCATCACCTGACCCATTGAATGTACTATTTGGTTAAAGTGGTTTATTTGTTAGGTAACCGGATATTGATGATTATATGATTTTTAATATGTAAGCTTGCTCCTTTAAAGGAACACCACACTTTGCATACCTTTAACGTTTAGCAAAATTAGCTAAAAATGTGTTTGCTGCGTTTGCTGAGTTTTACAACATTTCGTGCGGTAAAATTTTGTATAAATCGCTTTTTAATTTCGCCAATTACATATAAAATATAAATAATATATAGAGTAATATTTATTGACAATATAATCTTCGATTTGCGTCCGTTTATGGTTCGCTTTTCGCTTTTTTTATTATATTGTTAAGCCATTAATTAACCAGTCATTTATGTGTAATGTGTGCAATATCGTGGTAAATGTAGGCCTTGTTTTTATTCACTATATTTTACTTAAATATTATAAAAAAAATAAATAAGTTTTTTTTTCAATAAAGAATAAATGTTAACAAAAACATTTCAAAGGTAAAGGCATAAAAAATGTAACTCATCAATAATATCGAAAATCTTGTGAAAAGTTCGATTTAGTTCATCCTATATATATTTTTCCAATTATAATCCTATAATTGGAAAAATAATTGATAGGTTCTTATACATAATTACGACATTTTAGAACGGCTACACTACACTATATTAGCATCAAAATTATTTGCCAATAATAATGAAATTACTAATGAATTGCAAGTTAATCAGAGGCTGAAAATTTGTGACATATCTTTCAAAAATTTCTTTAATCTTATCTTCAAACTATCTTAGGCTCAAGTACTTTTACTGCCACACAATGTAAATTTAGATAAACCTATATCATATTGCAATTTTATCTCATGGAAGCTGTCAATGACTAAATATTGTTTCTGAAGTAAAACAACATCAGCAAATTACTTGCTTTATCTCAAATATAAAGCATAAATAGAATAACAGTCTTATTTGGGAAAGGGAACCTATCGATATTCGACACCCAAAAATTGACTCTGCATATTTTAAGCAACTGTACAAATAACATTTAGGGCATATTAATGTAAGCAAAAAATGTAAAACAAATCCGTATGAGCAAAATGGGGTAATGGAACAGAGACTTACTTGAATGCCGTCTTGTTAAAGCCATTCATCTTCCCAACGAACTCATGATGCAGCAAATCTGCGTATTTATTCAACCCAAGTTTGTATGTGACCTTTCCTTCTTCATATCTCTGGTTGTGACGCGCAATTTTGTGCTTGTTGTCTTTAAAAATCTCAAAACGCATTTTGTCCTCGTGCACATCCCTATAGTTTTTGCTATGTTCCGCCTGTAAAAAGGAGACAAAAGAATTTTTTGATGAGGCCAAAGTTAAAGCAAAAATTTAAACCGCAAATGAGAAATTCTGCAAAAGATGATGTAACAGCTATAGTTATATTGCAATGTACCATTTCAATAATTTCCCTTTATCCCATTTTTCCTAAACCATTTTTTTTATACTTTATAGCTGATAACGCACATTACATGCAATTTAATCTTAGAAATTTGTAATTGGTATTCGTCAGACTTCCTTTATCTGAAGTCGTCAAGTAAAATAGAGCAAATTGTACTATTTCATTACTCATTTGAGTATTTTAATGGGTTACCAAAGAAATCATGGGAGAAATATCTGGAATACTTAGGCTACCTCATTATAATCAATGTTAAAAATTCAGGGATAGGCAACAAAACAACAAAGTGTAATTATGTCTCTGTCTGAGCGGTCTGAGCTTATCAGTTGAAGTTTCTCTTATTTTACTGCTCAAAATAATTATTTAATCAATAAAAAAATTGGATATTATTTTCAAGAAATTTTGACGCAAATAATTTTTTTTTATGAAACCAAAAACAAACGAAAAAACATCAACAAAACAACAATATTTTCGATTGTTGTTGCTATAAAAGCCCTCATTTTTAATAGATAAAAAATATTCTTTTCCAATGCTGATTAAAATGTATATATATATATATATATATCAGAATTTATGACAAAAGTCGGATGATTCATTATAGCTAAACACGTTAAATAACTTAAAAAGAAACCCAGTGGCCCATGAGGCCAGGAAAATAATTTTTGCATCTCAACTGTAAACTCACCTTGAAAGCCTTCCACTCCTCGAGGGCCAAATCAAAAAAGGAAACAGCATGTGATGTTGCAATTATAGCAACAAAGATCAATCCAACAAACTTCATAATTATTCGCTTTTACTGAAACGCAAAAAACAACGTTATCAGCAGTTTCATAGACAAAGAAAACTTGTAAAAATTGACGAACAAAAAGATTTTCCTTACCTTAGAAAAAATAGCATCCACTCACTTTAAATGACAGAAACAGACTGAGCCAAATAATTGAATTGAGCAATTTTTATATGGTCAAAATCGATGAAAATTCGATGAGTAAACGCTGAGCGATATGAGCGACGGACGCGTGCGTCATTCCGGAAATCTTTATCGTTAAAGAAAAAGCAAAATCTTCCAAAAAGATAATTTTGACTGTTATTTTTTTTTTAATATGTAAAAATTACAATATTTGATGACCGGAATTATCAATGAGGATAACATTTAGGACTGAGTTTTCAACATCAGCAAGAAATTCCTCACTTTTTTCTGGACTAGAAGTCAAAAACGGTAAATTTGTTAGAATTGGAGGTGGAACTATCCATTTTATTCATCGATTCATTTGTCATTCACCTCACCTAACCTTTACATCTCACGCTCGCATTTTATTTTAGTTTTTGCATATCGTGGGCGATTGGCAGATAAACAAAATGCAGAATTTGAAAACAATACTAAGGTTAAATAGGTACAATTGGTACAGGATATCTCAAGGATGTTATTATAGTAACGTTGCAGCGGCGGGAGAAGTCAGTAGGACAGAAAAACTGAAGATGCCTCCTCCCGAAGGATTGGGCGGACCAGATAATCCAAAACTTATCAAATTGGTAAATGAAATTAGTGCACTTAATCTGATAGAAGTATCTGAACTCAGTGGAATGCTGAAGAAGAAGCTCAATCTGCCAGACGCATCTTTTATGCCAATGGTAGGAGGAATGGCTCAAGTATCTCCAACGGAAGAAGAAGAAGAAGAGGCTACTCCTAAAACTGTCCAGACAGCCTTTAAAGTAAAACTAATGAAATTCGACGATAAACAGAAGGTGGCCCTCATTAAAGAGATAAAGAATTTACTTGAAGGAATGAATTTAGTGCAGGCGAAAAAGTTTGTAGAGAGTGCTCCTGCAATTGTGAAGGAAGACATCCCCAAAGATGAGGCTGAAAAACTCAGAGAGGCACTTACGAAAGTGGGCGCTGATATTGTAATTGAGTAATCATTTTGTAAATTGTCTCTTGATTTACATTTACTAGAAAATAAAAAAAAATAGCCATGTGAAGTCTTTTTTTGATTCCCAAAATATACCCGGGTAAATATATAATTTCTCCTCTCTCATCAGTATGATATATTCCCACAAATAACATACAACTAGCAGTGAAGGGATTTTCCATCGATTTCATAACGAAGGTTAGTATCAACGCTAAGACGACGATGGCCGCATGGGAAAAGGGGTTAAAAAGACTAAATGAGATGAAAATAAACTGAACTGATATAAGAAAGAAGCTTGAACACCTTTATGCAGATAAATATTAAGCGATATCCGTCTTACCTTACTATATAATCCTAACAAAACTTCGTATTCTCAGTTCCGGCTGTGTGGATATGAAGTGACGTACGGCCTTTGCAAAATGAAACAGCAGAATAGAAGTATTCTCAGCTCTCCTTGATCTCTATTTCGGGCCTCGGGGCGGAAAGATTTTAACTTGAGATTTTTAGATGGATATCATAGATCACGATGATACCCGTGACTTTTTAATTATTTTTAAATTGAGTAACCATTAATTAATAATTTTAAGTCTGAAAATAGTATTATCGATTCTAAATAAAATCAGTTGTAAAGAATCTCAGCTAAAAAATCTCGTGGAATGCCACAAATTGTCGAGCCAATTTTATCCCTGTCAGTCGCCCAGAAGTTTGCTTGATGCGCTTTTTAACCCCTAAAAATTCAACTCACAAACGAATTTGAATATAATTAGGTGTGATTCTTTCTGAGTTGCTTGCACCTCGAGTTGCAAGCACTCTGTGGTTGCCTGGAAGAATCTCAGCCATCACAAACTTATCTGGACTTAAATTAGTTTTTCTGCGTTGGCTCACCTTAAGAATGTAACTTACAATAAGATGATCTAAGCTTATCGCTTGTTTTATATTCATATATAATAATACTGCAAAAATCATCATCTTTTGTTAATTTATTAATATTTTTGTGGCTTTCTCAAATACAATTTGCTTGTATTGATCATTTCTTGCATTTATCGATTATATTCTGAGGTATTGACACATATAGAGAGCGAACTCACATTTTTTTTTAACAAAATTACAACCAGCACATCACTCTACTATTTAGACTTTTTTTTACATCTCTTCATCTTTCCTTTTTGTTTTTAGAAAATTGTAATTCTGAATTTCAGAAGAAATACTCAGACAAAAATTATCAAATTGTTCAGAAAATCATTTTTTTTCAATTTTCTTTTATGTCCACGATCTTTTTTTTTAATTATTTCTCAATTTTAAGTTTTGTAGTTTATTATGACATTTATGAGGATTGAAGTTGTGGTGTATATTGTGTTTTTGGAAGATTATTCTGTGTTGACGAAAAATGTTCACCAATTTTATCACTCACTACAGTAATATTCTCCTTCAAATTTATTTTGCTTCGTTTAAATTACTTATCTCACATTCATTATATAAATGTAATTGTAGTTAATTTTTTTTGGCTAGGAAAGGTGCAAATTATATCTATTGTTTGTAATATTTTCGACTATTTTCATGTTTTCTTTCTTTCAATATTTTTTTTTGCAACCATTCTGCTATAAATTTCTTTTATTTTAATATAATAACTGATATAATATATGATACAAAAGAATCCGATTTGGTTAAAAAAAATCTGTAAGTAACTTGGCAAAATATTTAAACCATTCTCGTCGTTAAGGAAACTTTCTGAACTTTGTCTCTATCTCTCTTCCTTTTAGAAACACTTCGTGTTATGATTAAAGGTTTGGACATTACTTTATCTCTGTTAAGTGTTAGGATCTCGTTCATACGAGATCAGTCCCATAGGGAATTTTCTTGAGAATCAACCTCTAAATCCTCTTTTTTTTACATGTGCTCTTTTCACTCATTTTCTCCCAAAGTGTAAATTAATAATAAAAATAATAATAATAAATAACACTAAACAAAAGTCTGTTCCATCAATTTTTTAGTCTATAATTTATATCACAAAAGATAAATGAAGAAAATGACAATTCATTTAAATAATTTCATTACTTCTTCACTCTCTTTTTTTTTGGAGTGAAATACCTCCATTTTACAATTCTTGGTTTACAAAAAAATAAAAATAAAACTAAATAATATATCCAGATAAAAGAACACAAAACTATTCTGTATTTTTTTGGACTCTTCTATCTATTGATTTTTTTTTCAATTTTTAATATATAGTTAAATCAGTTAAATTCACACTTTCAAATAATTTCAAAATTATGAGTATTTAGATTTTAAAAAATCTTGGAGGGGCTGATTCTATATAATTCGTAAAATAATTTTTTTGAAATAAAAACATTCTACAGATTCCTCATGTGAATTCTTTTAGTTATCTGTAGATTTCTCTCTATTTGTGAGAATAAGTTTAATGAAGATGACGCGCCAATTATGAATGTTTTTTAAGAGATATTTAAGAGGTAATTGTAGAGCACGAAATGAAACAGCGAACTAAAAACGAAATAATACAAATCAGTCGAATTGAGTTTGAACATTGTAGATTAGTTTTGATTTGAAAAAAAAAAAAACACTTCAGTCATCTTAAAAAAAGTAGTTATCAAATAGTTATTCAAGCACAGCAGTGCTGAGAGGAAATTGAGTTGAGAGATGTGTGAATGTAGATTGGATACAAGAGATAAACAGGACAATGATCTGACAAAATTCAAATTTTGTTTTAATCGATCTTCTCGAGCCCTATAGCCAAGGTTTAGCGAAGTTGCAATTTGGTGAAAAAATCAATGGAATCAATCTGTTATTTTAACCTCTGATACAAACAAAAATCAAGTGTACTTAAGATACAGAATATCCTGATAGTAGTTAGGACAGACTACGAACTACACAACGCAGTGATCCAGCTTACTCCACAAAAAAAAACATTTGCTGTCCTTCAACCGTGTTGCAATAAACTTATTTATATACATGCGCTCGATAATGGTCACTGAAGGAAGAAAGTAAGAGAAGCGCTGAGATGTGCGTGTTTTTACGTGTACACGAATTGAATGAATGGGTTCCTTGTAAGTTGTTTTCGAACAAAGGTACACGTTTTTTTTTACGAAATTAACAGTGAAATGAGAAATCCGGGACTGCTGTATAAAGATAAAGACCTATACATTAATATCGAAATTCATTGAGCTACTAAAGAAATCATTTTAGTTACAACATCATTAGGGGGAAGTGGAGCACCTTTGAAATTGCGATTTTTCACCTATTTTCAAATGAAATTGAGCCTTAATCGTGATATAATTCAGTTGCACAAATAGATTGAGAAGATAAATTACATTATGATATGGCTCACTTCTACTTAAACATAGAAGAAAAATCCCAATTTCAAAGGTGCCCCACTTCCCTCTAACATATATTAAATAATTTTTGTAGTTCCTGTCTAATGTTTCTATTAAAATTAAAATAGATGATTGATTTGGAGCATTAAAGATTCCACACAAAGTTGAAACTTGCTCCTTCATTTACTATTAATCCGTTTGATTATTTGTAAATCAATGAAATTTCCGTTCTATTTGGCTATAGGGAGTTTTTTGTCCTTTATAAAACATATTAAAAAAAAAACATAATTATAGAGGAAAGTGACTTTCCTTCCTTTGAATATGATGGTCTTTGGATATATTATTTTTTTCCATATTTCCCAAAGCAAGAATTATATTAATCGAATTTAATAGAAAACAGTTAATATTATAAACTATAGTTTATAGAATTTTTGCTTTGAAAAATTAGAGAAATGAAATATTCAAAGACTGACACATTCAAAGGCATGTCACACTCCTCTACATATCTCATCTTATTATCATAATCTCTGTCTCATCCTACCATATCGCAAAAGAAGAGTGTTTTTATTTAATCCTATTTCGCAGATTTTTTTTCTCAATGTCCTGATGGAAGATTATGGGTTAATCTTCATGTGAGACGTGTTGGTCAGGCTTCTGTGCCACCTACTAGTGATGAGTTCTTGGGTGTATAAGCTGTGGCATTGGGATCGAGTGTGGATGAATTTCCAGTGAGAACAACACCGGGATTCTCACGTTGCTGTTGAACACAATTTGTTGCCTGGCTCATGCCACTGACGCCTCCTGTGGTCAACTGGCAAATAATCGATGGTGGCCCCAAGCCCAATTGTGCCTGATTTGGACTCTGCTGAGCTATTATTAGGGGTGGTGTATCATTTAGGCGTAGCATTGAGCTACCCGCTGATGAATTTGGTGTTAAATTGAAAGACTCTGCCGTTGGCATGGCAGGCATCACGGCCAGCAATTGAGCAATCTTTCCCTTTAGTTCCAGCATCTCTTTCTCCATGTTTCGAATCAGTGCTGACAAAAAAGAGAAATACATGTTATCGCGAAATTCATTTCAGTAAAGTCGTCTATGGCGTCTTACAATCTTTTATATCCACCTCTCGACGAGCCTCTCCCAGTGCCGAAAATAAATCCAGCTTGAATCTTGTTTCAGCCGAAAGATTTTTTTCCAATGTCGAATTCTTGTCCTGCATTGCTGCAAGTGCTGACATTAGCATCTCTGTACCCTGCTGAGAATCTCGATTCCTCATTTCTGCTTCCATTTTTCGGATCTTAGAGGAAAGGAAAATTTTTAATGAGCAGAAGATGCAACTGGCCGAGTGATAGAGCACTCATCTTAAAGCTTTAAGTGGCTCAAAAGGGCTAATAACCAGGATAGGGTAATGGCCTCTACACACCAGAGAAATTTATGTCCATACTGAAGTAAATACCCTACGCTTGTGTAGAATAAACTCTTCAATATGGACATAAATCTCTCTAGTGGGTAGAGGTCACAAGGCTTCATGCACACGCGCTTAAGGCATATTATATTTCCCATACTTCTTTAAAGAGTAAACCTCAATTACAAGATTAAAAGAGGTGTATATATTTTTATTGTTTCAGTCAAAAGACAAACTAAGAAAATACTATAAAAATTTCAAAGGGGTGGCAAAGTGTCCTAGGCTTTGCGAAATGCTCGAACTCGTGACTTAGATGCTATACCGCAAAAGTACTTTTGCATCATTTACCGTTTACCGGTTCTCAACCTATTTGAACCGATTCATAAATCGCTCAAAAGATCTCCCAAAATAGTTTTAAAATAGGATTGATTTTCAGATAAAATTTATTTTATCGGTTATGAACCGGCTCATCACCGATTCAAAGCCGATTGGAACCGGTTTAGTTTTGTAGGAAATTCCAAGACTTTTCCAACGACCCCAAACATGACCCGCTTCATAAATGCGCACTCTAGTGTCTTTTTAACTTTTGACCTTGAAAAACCGTTTTTAGGAATGATTCAACGTTTTTTTTTTTTGTATAAGGGCGAAATGTTCGTCTGGATAATCTCTAAAACATATCCAAAAATGAAAAAAAATCGCACAACGCGTTTTCGAGCAATCCCAAAAAACATAGTTTTGGAGTGGCAGGGGAGGGGTGGGGGGAATGAGGGGCATGTTAACGACCCTTGGGTTGACTTATGGGAGGTCCCCCGTAGGTCCCAAGTCTCTATCTCTAACCGTTTGACCTCTAGAGCTGGCGACAGCCGGACGTACAGACGGACAAACCGCGTGACGACATTTCTCAGAAATCGTCTGAAACGTGATGATTTATTGAGAAAAGTGGTCTCCAGGGGGGGGGGGGGTGGAAGGTGGAAATTTGAGAGGGTGAAAAAATCGAGGGATTATATACTGCTCTGTCCGTAGAGTTCGAGACTAATTCGAAATTATTTCCGCAAATACAGAAATGAAAGCAAAGGTGTGTTGAGCAAATTTGTAAGCGTTTGGTCGAACATTCAAAGCTTTGAAGCGCGTTTGCTCCTCATTAAATTTTTACAATTTCTTCGAATTGGTAAGGAAGAATTAGAAAAAACTTATGGACGGTCAGAAATGAATAGACTTATTTTCTTCAGAATTAAATTCTCTTCTAGTTGCACCGAAATGGTATAGGAAAAAATATTTTTTTAATATCTTTTACAGCGTGCTACAAGAAATATTTCGTGCATAAAAATTATGTGTGTAAATTACTGTCCCAAATTATGAACACTTCTCCTATCACCTGGTGAATCTTTGACAAAATTGTCCATTTTTCACACGAAAAACATAATTCGCATTAATTAAATTACTATTGACATGAATAACAATATTTAATAAATATTTAATATCACTCAAAAATATCGAAAAAAAATTATAAGTATACTTGAACAAAGCTAAATGAGATTGAAATACATACAAAAAGTTCTGTCATATTTCTCGCAAGAAATCGCTAACACTGACGTTTTAACAAAGGAAATTCAAATCATGTTCAAAATTTAAGTGTTTAAATTTTCGAAAAGGAATAAATATATAGATAGAATACATAATTCATTAAATCATACCGTCAATTAGGGAGTTACTTTCACGAAGTGCTCACTAAACTACACATTATTCCGCCATGTGGTGATATTTTTTTATGAAAAAAAAATTATTTAACTATTTTGAAAAGGTATATAGTCAAGTGTGCTAATACGGGCGCTTTGCTATCTGGATCGTTTATGACTAATCCACTTAAAATAATATTTTTATTTTTATTTCCGTAATATAGTCACTACAGTAACATAACTATTCAAATTTGAGAAAAAGCAAAAATAATATTTTTATCCATTAAATAAGTGAGTGTAATCTATTCATTTCAATCTTGTGCCAGCTGGGTTCTTCACTAAAAATTTTCTAGCAGTGATATTTTCGCTAATGATAGCTGTTTTATTGAAAATATTTATTGTTTTTCCCTTGTGAAAAAAGTATTTCAAATCCAAAGGTTTAATTAAAAGTGAATTATCGAAAAGGCGACCCAGTTAGTGCATGCTGACTTATTTCAGTATTATCATTATTTTTTAAATTTTCTATAATATTTTTGATATTTTTTTTTAATATTATGTTTCTGAATGAAACAGTGAATAATTCTATGGGATTTGAAGAAGTAAAAAAGAATCTCATCAGTCCAAAAACAAGCGTTTAAGTAGTACACTTCGGAAAACGATCCAGTTACCCCACCTTACTGTAAACATATAACGAAAATTTCAAAAAGATTCGTCGTTTCTTTATTTTCAAAAAGAAAAATAGCGAAAAACAGCTTACTTTTGGCTTCTTTATTAATAACACGGCCTTAATGAATGTGACATTTTTTTGTTCCTTAATCACAACTAATTTCACGAGACGACACGTGGTGCAAAATACGCAGAAAATGATTTTTTTGTTTAAAATTCTTCTACCAATCCAAATAATATAAAAAAATATTTTGTTCAAGGGCTAGTTTAACACTAAACCTATCGACTGTTTTTGGTCCTTTTTTCTTAGAACCATTTTTTCTTAGAAAAGAGAAAAAAAATCTAATTTATTTTTCTAATTTAATTTACATTTTCTAATCTAATTTAATTTACATATAGTCTTATGAAAGGATCGTTGGATCCAAAAGGCAGGAAATAAACTGAAATCTATAAAGTTTGATAGCGACTTTGTACCGTTTAAATGTGTTGATTTTAAAAAGTTTTTAAATCGGTCAATTTGATCGCGCTTGGTAGGTATTGGGATTTCCTCTTAACGCTACCACAATTCAACATTAACTAAGTAACAGTCCCCACTCTTTCTACGATACATTTTTGCCGTGGTAAATTATTATATATTTTTCAGTGAACTGGAGAATTAATCCCTTTTTTGTTTTAAACAATAGATATTTTACTTACTTCATCTTCATATCGTCTGTTTTGTTGTTCAATATTTTTCTTGTGTTCATCAGCCACGGACAATTCTCGTCTCAGTCGTCCGGCCTCAGATTCAAGGTGTCTCTTCTTCATTTTGCAAGATTCACCACATTCAGCACTAAAAAAACATGTTAATATTATTTCCACAATAAAAACTTTAAGTAGTTATACACTCTGTGGGAAAAGTACGCACAGTTTAGCCACCTTCTCCTCCGCCTTCACACGCAATTTCCTCTCGTTGGCCAACTGTGATTCCAAAGTCAGACGCTGTCGGCGCTCTTCACCAAGTCTCTTCTCAGCATTCAACAGATTTTGCCTGTCAACGTGCCTCGAATTATTGAGATCTTGAATTCTTTAGAAAAAAATAAGCATTAGATAAATAAACCCAGAAATGAAAAAAATAATGTTAACTTACTTTTTTTCCAGTTCATCGTTTTCCTTTTGCTTAGCCTGCAAACATGACTTAATAGTAGCTCCTGAATCCAATTTTTGCCTAAGATCGTGCTCCACTTGTTTCATGTGTCCTACATCTGATCGCATTTTTTTTACCTCAGCCTCCAATCGAAGGCACGATTCGCAAACCTGCGGCACTGTCTGTGATGTCTGATTGTGATTTGTTTGTACATGTCCTTCAACACCATTCACATGGTGAATATCCTTTTGCCTTGTACGATTCCTCTTCTTACCACGTTCCACGGACACATCTGTGGTAGTGTCCCCATGTTGCTCACTATTGCAATTATAATTGATGCCACTATTGTGTTGTACTTTGTTGCTTTGTGATGATTTTGTCGATGATGGTGATCCGTCACTTTGCCCATTGGCATCTGGACATCCATTTGACGATTTCTGTTGATGATGGTGATCAGTCTTAGGGTTCTGCGGTGGATACATATCCCTATCGCGTTCACGCGATGATCCACCTGATAGACTATCACTCGATGACCTTGTCACATCCTTGTTGGTTGTACCTCCTCCGGAAGCGGTGGAATTATGCGTGGAAGTTGATGATACGGAAGAGCTATTGCCACATAGCTGTTGCTGATGATATGATGTCTGATGAATGGATGATTTACTACTACTATGATTATTAAGATCACATTTGCTGCTATCTGCTGTCGTGCTGTTATTCCTTTTACCATGGTGCCCTCGACTTGTCATCAGCCCACTTGACACACTCCCATTGGATGCACCCACGGCATGCCCATTAGACTGAGCTGTTGACACTACATTCAGTGTCTTAGGTGGACTCCTTGTAGATCCATTACTATTTCTCACCACTTCCCCATTGTTCACCATAGCTGCCACACTGATGGTCTCTGTAAGAGCTATCGCATCTTCAGTTGGCTCCTCTTGAGGTAGCGCTTGCTGTAACAGCTGCATGTAGAATTCATTCTCCTTAGCTACTTCACGCTGTTTTCTTTGGCGCATCCTAAAGCCGACGTAGCTCTTAAAGCCGAAACCCAAAGTCACAACAGGATAACCGATACTGCAAATATAATCAATATTATTAATGCTATGAAATTGTATATGAAAATGAACGAAAAAATTGCAACACAATTTCACTCCTTCTCATTTTAACTGAAAAGTCGAGAGAAATTCGAAAATGTTGAAAGAACATCCCAAAAATATTAATTTTTATGCTCACGATAAAGAACCGACATTCGTGTACAGTATAGAGTACATATTAATTTTTTTACGGGTATCAGAAGTTACAGTTCCCTTAATAAAAGAAATTTATCCCTAAAAATTTTAAGAATAATTTGAAAAAACGTTGATATATTTTTATAACTTTAAGTTTATATATTACGATGAAAAAAATTAATTGTATCCTCTTTTTTCTGAATGATAAAAATGCTTTTCCAATACAAAATACTCAGATTTCCTTAGCATAACCCATAATTGTTCCCCTATCATCAATTGAAAATTACCAATGGGCTGCAAAAGGTCGACAAAGATCCAAATGTGGCATATGTCGACTATCTTTCCAACGAATTGCACCCTCAATGTACAGGAAGAGCATCCATAGTACAATTGTTGGTAAACAAATACCCTTTTCTAGAATTAAAGAAAAAAATTTATATAGATATTTTTTTTCTTCTTAGAAATGCGGATATTGATTTGAGATATCTTACCTGTATGCCACACATATTGTACCCAAACGTATGTACTTGCTGCAAAAAAGAGCCAATGGACTGGTATAAAAAATAAACATATGAGATCCGATGTGATGGCGATACACACAAAAAGGACAGAAAATGCCTGCAACAGAGAAAATGGTTGATATCATTTAAATATAGAGATGTAATTTTAATACTCACCAGTCCCTTGTACTTAAAAGAGTCATGAACGGAACGGAGGAGCAACCAGAAAGGCCAAAGAAATTCAAAACGGAATTCCAACATGAAATCAGCTGTAATCACAATGGCCCACAGCAACAGGAACTTGATGTACAATATTGTATTGCTGCAAACAGAAATTTATTTTCATTATTATACTCAATACTATATTTTTATGTATTTCCCTTTACGAAAATACTGTTGAATAATTTTAAACAATTTTTTTGATATCAAATAGTGTGAAAGGAGTGGGAATAAGGTTCTGTTAAGTTTGAACTAGTTGCAGTTGTTTATGATATGGTAATAATTCGGTTATGAACAAATATCTAATTTTTATACGAAGTTCATTATAAAAGCTATAAAGCTAAAATTCTTACGCTATATTGGACCATCTTTCAAGTGACACAAAAATGGTTTTAAATTGACTGTGTACCAGTAAACATAAAAACATATTATGAAAACATAAAAACATATTATAATGGTCCTCTTTTACTCCTCTGAAACAGTAAGAAAATCTTAATATAGAGTAGTAATAGTGAGAGGGCACTAGTAGAGTACCAGGCTGGCTTTAGGCCAGGAAGATCCACGGTAGATCAGGTATTCTGTCTAAGACAAATACTTGAAAAGTGTACAGAACAGTCCATTGACACGCATCATCTGTTTGTGGATTTTAAACAAGCTTATGACACGATCAATAGGAGCAAACTATGGGAGATAATGAAGGACTTTAATGTCCCCAACAAATTGATTAAAATGGCGCAGGTCACTCTGGAAAAGACAAATGCCGTGGTTAGAGTGGGTGGCAGATTTTCACGAGGGTTCGAGATACACAATGGACTAAGACAGGGAGACTTAATTTCACCCATTCTCTTCAACTTTGCCTTGGAGGCAGTGATAAGAGAGTTAGGGATCAATCCTGGCGGTACTATTTTTAATAGATCCGTTCAGACCCTTGCCTTCGCTGATGATGTGGACATTATAGCGAGAAGTTCCAGAGAACTACTATCGACTTTTGCAACTTTAGAGAACTCTGCATCTGAACTTGGTCTTAAGGTGAATGTCGAAAAAACAAAATATATGGTAGCAACAAAGAGGAGTAAAAACATGCAAGATCCAGTATATGAGGGCAAGAGTTTTGAAGGAGTAAAATCTTTCCAGTATCTCGGTACTCAGGTCAACAGCGAGAATATTGTAGGAGCGGAAATAAAGGCTCGAATAAACAGTGGGAATAAAGCCTTTTTCTGCTTAATGCCCTTATTTAAATCTCGATAGTTGTCTCGCACCACCAAAATTATAATTTATAAAACTATGTTAAGGCCTGTGGTCTTGTATGGGTGCGAATCCTGGACACTAAATAAGCTTGATGAAGATAGGCTGAACTGCTTCGAAAGAAAAATTCTGCGACGTATTTATGGACCTGTAGAGGAAAGCCGAGGAGGATGGAGAATTCGTCACAACTATGAATTGTATGACTTATTCAACGATCCCGGCTTAGATGGGCAGGCCATATAATGAGGATGCCAAATAACAGAGTCGTAAGGAAGATCTTCGAAGGCAGGCCAGTTGGATCCAGGACGGTCGGCAGACCGAGAAAAAGATGGGAGGATGATGTGGACAACGATGCGAGGAAGATAAATGTAAGAAATTGGAAAGCTTTGACGAGTAATCGGGAGAATTGGAGGCGCGCTGTAGTGCTGGATAAGTAAGTAAGTTTATATAAAAATTTCACATTTTAATTGATTTTTTTTCGGACTCCGATGGAGTCAACGAATCCAATAGTTAACAGGCCTGGAAATAATTAGTCGACTCTATCGAGGTCCCACGTAATTGAATTTTGCACAAATTTTATCCGATTTATCATGAAATAGTTTTCATGTATACGCACATTATCATGAAATAGTTTTCATGTACACACAAAAGGATAGTTAGCACTACTCAGTTCCTTCACTGAGAGAAATCCGAAAAAGTTAAAAAATATTCCGGAAATGTTTATTTTACCCTGCAGTATTGATCCGAAATCGGTGTAAATATTATGCTTTTTAGGTGTATTGGGGGTTAAAGTTACACTTTTTCATGTTAATTTTACCCTTAAAAAGGTGTGATATTAACATTAAAAAATAGGTGTGATTATGAAGGAATCACACCTAATGTTAATATATTTTTACACCTAAAAATGTTAATGTTATGAGGAAAAAAAAATAATCGCACCCCCGTTTTTTCTCAGTGTTGGAATTTGTTCAATGTACTTTAAAAAAGTCTAAGATACTTGTATCTACACACCAACCACTTTACGGAATAAATATATTTGAATTTCTTTGAGTGTACTTCAGGGGAAATATTTTTTGTGACTTTCTTATGCACCTGAGGAATATTACAATATAAAGCGTTACTGAAGAAACTCACTGTTAACACAATCCTAACAAATAATAGCGCCTAATTGTCTTAATTAAGAAGTTGAGGTTAAAAAGTGTTATCAGTAATATTTATAGGTGTATAAGACAAATTTTTAGTGTATCTCTGAAAGTCACTAAAAAGTAGGTGAATTATGCAACTACTTGTAGTATCACACACTTCAATTAAGTTAATTTTAATTTGAACATGTGTGTTCCAGTTGTCCAATATTTTAGGAAATTTCTAGCCAAAATAGAGAAACAGAGACAAAAGTCTTGAGACCCCGTTCTATCAGTATTCATTCAGAATTCAGATCCTAATCGCATATAAAGTAAAGGCAATGTACCCGTCTTATAATACATTTTTAAATGCTGTATTATACCATTTTTCCACCAGACTAGTCAAAATATTGGGGCTACAGAGTGCGTTTGCAATTCCTTCGTACTTCGTACTCATTCCCAATCGAAAGGGGCAAGACTAAGTGGTGGCCGTGAGAACGAAACTGTGGCAGCTGGGACAGCTGTTAAAGGAATTGATCCCATGGCATAAAATATGGGAGAAATAGACTTGAGACAATCAGTGAACGCTTACTGCAATGCAAACATGCCGCTACATGCGGTCAATTGTGCCAAAGCCACTTCAATTCGACTGATATATGGAGTTTTGATACAAGAAACAGCCATTTTGAAGCCTCAACAAACATCTATAACAATACTCTTATTTGTGCATTTTTATAACAAAACTACCCTCAATATTGACCTCCATGGCCCTCACGTATGTAGAAGTCCCCAAAATGCTTTAACTATGGCCCAAAAATAATTAAATATAACAAAACTGATGCATTTACCTTCCATACATTCCTTCCGTGATTTTATTGCGTTTTATCGGTCGCCTTAATTTAATATCAGCATTTCGTCTCTTCATCTCTTATTGGGAATCTTCTCTGACTCGATTTTCCACACTTTTTATCCTCCAGAGAGCACTTTTTGACGCCAAAAACCCGCTTTACTCGCCTTGTTCTTTCTCCCTATTTTTCTTCTACTTGTCACTTTTTTTTGTTCCCTTCGATGAGAAATCGATGAACAACAGCAGCGCCATGAAGCAAAAATTATAAATTTCGCCTGAGAGGGAAATTTTTGGTAAATATTTTTCGCGGGAAAAATCTTTCCTTTCTTGTGGTTAGTTCGATTTTAGCATTTTTTTTTCAATATGATACTACAACCGTTAGAACAATTATTAGAATTTTGAACGACTTTATATAGATTACAACTTAAAAAAAAGAACCTTCTTTTGTAAATTTGCTTTGAAGCCTATAGTTAAATTCGGATTATTAATTTCTATTCAATTTATCATTAAAAAGAAATTATAAGAAAAGAAAGAAAAACACTGCAGAATATCCGAAATTAGTGGAAGAAAGAACAGGAGAAAACTTTAAAATAAATTTTAACTTTTCATTTTCATGACCCCCTAGGACAATTTGGCTTTTTTATATGTACAATAGCGACAAGATAAATAGCACACCTTCAGAGATTTTTCTATTTTTATGTTTTATGATACAATATCAATCTTTACACCTGATTATGTTTTATTTTTAGAAAATATAATGCCCATTATAAATAAAAATGATAATTATTTAATATTTGTATCTGTTAGAGACATGTGTTTTTGTCATTTTATGAGTTTAGATATAATTCGTGCGGCCAATTTAAATAGCACACTTTCATTTTCTCTGAAAATATTACCTGAAATTTACTTTTATTTTAAAATTAATTATATTATTGTATTGTTGATCACGTATACGCATTAATGCCACAAATTTTTCGTAAAATAAAGTTATGAGAACTGAAAAATCATGTAAATAGAGCCTTTGGTGCAGATATCCAGGCTTTACGTAAAAGAGTTTATGATAACTAAGATTTTTATTTTGTAAATTATATTGTTCAAGGAAGATAACCATCAATTCAATAATTTTTTTATGATCAAACTTACAAATCACGCAAAAACTCGAAAATTTAGAAGTGTTGTCAGACGTACAGAGTTAGTATCCAAGCGAAACCACACCTGTTGTTTGATTTTTGTTAAAGAGCATATACAGAAGGACTTGTAATTCTGGAATAATATTCTTTGAACAGATGTATTCCTGTGTAATATCATAGGATATGACATAACAAATGTCCCAAAAGTCAAGAATTTGATACATAATTAAGAACGTAAGACTTAGCGGTGGTAATTTTATAGTATGGGGTTACTTTTCGCGAAGTGGCGTATGGTCTGTATATGGAATATCAGGCAATATAAACCAATTTTTTTTACAAGAATATCTGTGGACAAGACATGTACTTCAACATCGAAAAGAATTTGTTTTTGGTTTTAAAGTTTTAACCAATCTAATGATCCCAAACACACTGCCAAGAGTTTTTAAAACTGGTTCAATCAGAACAAAATTTACCTTCTGGATTGGTCAGGACGGTCTAAGGACCTCAATCCTGTTGAATTTAAAGGAAAATGTTGACCACAAGATACATCTCTCCAATGTGACTAATTTGAGATAGTTTTAAATAGATATCCACACTACATGAAATACAATCACATTAGATTAGTGTCAAATCCTGATTTCCTTAATGATCCTTCGTTGTCAAGCGCTCATTTTTTTCAAAAAATTGCCTAATTAAGTACTAATTAATCCAAATTTAATTTTCAAATAGAATTCGTAAGTTGTTAACTGCAGTAGAAGCCGAAAACTATCACTTCTTATAGGGTGTGCTATTTATATTGTCGTCTTAGTATGCGCCATTTCAAGAATTTTTTGATTGTACTAAATTTCTTGATAGAACTTTCAGGTGTTTTCTTCATATTCAAAATGTATTTATATACAAGTTCATTTATTATTATTACTTTCATCATTTAAAAGCATAATTTTTCGAAAAATAAAGCGTATATTACAGTGTCCGAAACTGTGCTATTTATCTTGTCGTCACTGTAGACCGCGATTTGAAGTCAACTCATAAATTTTGATCTCGAACTCAGTTCACAGTGCTTTGAGAGAAAATGTATTTAAACACAAATATATTTATCCTTCCACATTCACACTACCGATCTTATGATACGAAAAAACTTCTTACCTTTTAAGATATTTCCCTTACGGTTTGCAAATGTAGAGGAATTTCCATATTCTATTTGTATAACTTGGCAGGAGTATGTTTCATATGCAGTCAACAGAAGAGGAGAATTTTTTTTTTGTTTCATAAGGCGCCATCTAAAATACTGGACATACAAATTCAGGACTTCAAATAATTTAGAAAATTGTAAGATTTAATTCTTGTCTATTGTTTTATGCGTTTTATGATTTAATGTTAACTCTTTAAGGGCCAGAGGGTCAAAAAATGGGGGTCGGAAAAAATATTTTTTTCTGGCTTTTTAATGCAAGATACAACTTTAGATGGCCGTAGGGAAAATTTCATTTTTGGGTCGCCGGTGACCCAATCCTCCATAAAGAGGGTAGAAGAAATTGCATGTTGCTGTTGACTAGACACTTGATCTATAAGTACAGTAGACTCTCGCTAATTCGGCTCTTTTAAGATCGGGCTACTTTTTAATTCGGACAGCGCTTACATTTGAAAAAAGTTTGTTGTCATTTTTCAAGTTTGATTATGATTATCAAATGAATCAAATATGCTCAAATTTGGCATGGTTTGTTTTAGTTTTAATGTGATTTTGCATTATTAAGGGATTTTCATGCAATTTACGATATATATGAGTGTGTAAACTCAATATCTGTATGCACATGAATAAAAAATCGTTGCATTTAAAAAAGTTTGTTGCCCGAATTTCTGTCTAATTCGGCTGACATTTCGGTCCCATATGCCCGAATTTGAGAGAGTCTACTGTATTCGTCAAAGATTTTTTAAATGCTGTAGAACCCGTTTTAAGAATTTTTGGACGCCCTACAAAAAAGAGGTCACCTTAGCGCTAACTCGGAAATATATTAGCTAAAATACTAAAATTTAAACTCGATTTATACTATGGCGTCATTGACTGATTCTAAAAAAGGTTTTCTTCAAAATTCAGATTCTTCAAAATGGAAGAGGACATGCGGAGATGGCGGACAATTTGCAAGTTGCAGCTTTCACCTGATATTATAATGCTGAAAACCATGAGGGGGATTGTGCGACTTTTGAAATTGGGCTTTTTCTCCTTACTGCTCGAACTCAGCGAAAGCAGTTATATTTTTAAATGGAATTGAGCTTTTTCATGATGTACTTTAGCTTCATAAATGGTTTGTGGAGCTATGGGAAGTCCTCTAGTTTCATTAAAAAATTAAAGAAAAAAAATTGTATCTTAAAACTGCCCCAATGCAAAGACTTCCCACTTCCCCTTACGTCGATATCCCTCTAATTTCTCTCGTTTCGAGCTCAAAGGTTGAAACTCAAGGAGAGGCCTTATCTTTGGGTATGGGTACATAGCATCCCTCATGAAAGAGGTGAAGGAATTATGAGAAAAAATTTGATCAGAGCACGCGAAATTTAATGAGTTAAATATATTAGGTGAGATATATCATATATTATGGCTTTTGGAGAGAATGGAGGAATTATGGAGTATATTTACACGTTTTCCTAGAGCTGATTATCAAAACGATTTGAAAAGTGAAGGTCTACAATGATAATCTCATGCTCAAAAATTGGGATAAGACATAAATAATTGTCAACGTAACGTATTTCATTCCAAAACTTCCGAATTCCACAATTTTCCCAAAATATGGCTTTCTTCAATACTCTGAGTTCGAGTAATAAAAACAAAAGGAATCCGATTAATATGTCTAATGATCATGTCTTGTCTCATTTTTATACTCAGTGCAATTGCTTCTCGTCTTCTTATCGATATAGCTCTCATATGTATGAGCAGTGGGGAGGAATCTTATATAAAAGTTAAACGTTGTGATGACCAGTTGGTAGTTGATTTTTGCTAATCCCACTGTCAATATTCGTTCGAGACTCATAGAGTGTGGTACTGGGTGGAATACTAGTCTGTTGTTTTTCTGGCTGACAATCAATAAACAGTCAAGAACCTCCGTCGTAATCATGTACACCTCTCGGTGGGCTTTACCTGTATCCTTGCTAACTGTGGTCATCTATCTGACCAATGCGGATGTGTCTCACGTTGGTAAGTCTCTTTTTTGTTAAAAATTTAGTAGTTTTATATTTTTTGGTTATAAATTCTTGTGCTCAAACGGCTCAAACTGTTTGTTAAAAGATTTTTATGTACGTTTGCGTGTCGTTTTTGTATATTATTATATCACATAAGGTAAAGTGCCCTCGACTCGACCGGTGGTCAATATTTGAGTATTTTAATGGTGAATTTCTATAAAATTGTCACTGATTCGTATTTATTTATGGAATAATTGACCTATTAATGTTAGATCATATGCCAAATATTAGTGCAAATATAAATAAATTGAATAAATAACTCTTCCGGTCGAATTGAGGGCACTTTACTTTATGTAGATGTAGATTGTAAATAATTTAATGCAATTGACATTGGACTTGAGGCAGGCTACTATTATACAGGTGAGATGTATGGTATTTTTCATTATAGTGTCTCCAAAAAGGTGGGAGACGCACTTTCTTGTGAAAAAACATAAATTTTTGTGTTTCTTTTTCGAGCCATATTCTCACAAACCGGATTTTCCTGTGTTCTACCCTGTAGAATGTTTTTTTTTTACTCATATTTACTTATGAAACAAATCTTACAAAATAACGATCTTGAATCATTATTGTATAGGATTTGTTAAATGTCTTGGAACACCTTTTTGGATTGGACTATTCACTGTTAAACTACCAAAAAAAAATGTTTCAGCGATTTCTGTCCTTGTCGTGTGAGGAAAATCTTTGGCTCTTATTTGAGAGATGACGCACAAATTATAGGAAGAGATTAGTTGTGTTACGAAAATGCTATCTTTAAGAGTGACCTTTTGAAATTGCACTGATTGATTGCCTTTTTATTCAGAAAGCTTTTTATTGGTCAAAAATAAAAATTCCGAATGATTCAATCTCATACAATTTTAAAAACAAACATTTTGTGATCAACAGGGAAATGTTTACCCGCATTACCCTTGAAATCCTTAACTTATATTGGAACTTTAGAACAAAAATTTTATGATTGAACACATATTTTTCATTTCTGTGTATAATGTTATATTTGTGTTTGTAAATATTTCACAGACGGGCTTTTAGCAAAGCTGAAAATTGTCTTGAGAAAAATGACTATAGATGTCTTTATTATTGTTCTTATGTTAATATATCAGTAGAATTTTTACTACTATCTTAGTAATTAATGCGAAGATAATTGTCTTGTACTATTGTTCATCTCTAAATCTACATCCCTTTCTTAATTATCGATTTACAAATGAATCCACATGATCCACTTTGAAAGCTATAATTGAAAATTGTACCACTTACTATCCTCACTAAAATTGTCTATGCATAAAAAAATAATAAATAAAATAGAGTGAACCGTGACGTTATCACATTTTTCATATACGTCTCATCAAATACGTAAAAGGCATTTTCCAGTATGTACTGTAATTCTAATAATATTTCATGTTCTATATAGATTTCTTTCTCTTTTAAATGTTTTCCATTCGAAAATTATATAATTTATTGTAATTAATTCATTATTTGCGTATGTATCGCAAACCAGAGGAGCTATATTTCGTTTCATTAAAATCCATAAGTAGCTCTGGAATGACCAATTCCTATTTTGTTTCTTCGTGGTTAGTATGCTTTTTGAGGTCGCTTATCTGAAATGTCTCGAATATTGCCAAAGTGTTTATCGCAACTCTCTGATCACGAATATGTGGGTGGCTATTTCTCATATGTAAGTTTCCGATTTGCTCTAACCAACCATTCAATTGGGAGCGGTTCAGGTCTAATTAATAAATGCTCAAACATAATTTCAAAATAGATATTTGGTCAAATTTTTTGGAAAAATTTTGACTAAATGGTTGAATAAATCATTCTTTAGCTTGTTAAAAATTCAGTGCTAATGCTAATAATAATACTCGTAATTGACATATTGGACCAATTCCCTAATGGGTTTAACCTCCAGTCGAAAGACTCTTAGTTACTTTATTTTACCTTAAACCCCAAAGCCATAAACTGCTTTATATCCTGGTTCCCCGCATTTTAATTTTTTTGAATGACTCCTTCTGTACAACATGGTCAAGAATTAAATTTTTAGTACTATAATTTGGTAGTAAAGTTATCGATAAAAATAACTAGACGACCCTCAAACCCGAGCTAAAGCTTATGAAATTCTAAAATGGTCATAACTTCTGTTATAATTGCCATAATTTAACGATCGGATGAAAGTAATAAAAAGTAAAGTGCAACTTCCTCAAACATCAAAAGTTCCACGAACCTTCGAAGTGATACTAGTATCAAAAACACAAAAATTACATTTATTTATATATTTGATAAAAAAAAATCAATTACGTTCCCAGTATCTCATACCTACACATATTCTTTAAGCTGACTATGTTACTTATTTGTTTTTCAGTCACAGGCAATA
>NC_077223.1:0-152866 GCF_024763615.1 Phlebotomus papatasi | reverse complement strand
TTAGAAAAGCCTTTGAAATGACATGTAACTATTATTTCTCGAACTCCACAAAGATATGGATCCTTCGATTTTGAGATATAGATTTTGAGACATCTTACCCCCTACGGGGTCGTTTTTTTAATAGAATTTTTTCCAGCCATTACCAAGACTTCAGACTAAACCGCCCAAACGGTTAGAGATAGAAACTTAGGACCTTCAGGTTACCTCAGAAGTCATCATTAAAATGCTCCTCATTTTTCCATCTACACCACACCTCACCATCCCTTCTAAAACCATGTTTTTTTGGTGATAGCTCAAAAACGTATCGTGTAATGTTTATCATTTTTGGGTATGAGACGCTCAAAGCAGAAGTGGACTGTTTTAATGCGGGAAATGCATACAAAGGAGACCACCTCTGCTCTGAGCGTCTCATATGTTTTATAGATTACCCAAGTGAACATTTCGTCCTTATACGAAAATACCCTTCAAGGCCAAAATTTAAAATGGTTCTAGAGATCGAATATCTCAACCAAATATGGTATCGTATTTGGGCTTATTGGAAAATTATTGGAAATACTCATAATTTTGAATCGGTTTTTTTTGTTTATTAACCGCAAATGATCCGGTTGTGGACCAATAAATAATTTTTATTCTAAAATCAATTGTATCACTCCTAAGCTATTTAGAGTGATCTTAGGGTGGAGTAACCACTTATCGCCACTTTTAGGAAGAATTGAAATTAATTTAATTATAATTTTTAAATCCTAATTATAAAGTAACTTAAATTTGACACAAAGTTACTTAGATATGTTATCTATAGATATATCAGACCAATAGTCCCTTAATTTATCGGTGGATTACTTAAAAAATATATTTTTATTAAAAATTCAAAAATAACCACTTCTCGCCACCCACTTGAAAAGGTCCAAACTCAATTAATGTTGGACAATATTATTAAAAAGTATATTTAGTGTTGCTTTTTCTTCCTGATATCCTTTTTATTACTCATATTATATGATTTTTCTTCGATTTAACTATAGATGGCGAGAAGTGGGTCACTGGCGAGAAGTGCTGACACCACCCTACTAATGGAACGCTTTGTTACCCCCTTTTCCTGATAACTTTAATAAATATCTCTTAATATACAAGGGGTTACGTGGAACAAAAAGACTGGAAAACATGGGAAAACATCATATTTTCTCAAATTTTGTTTTCCACATAAACAATTTTCATTTTTATTTGAGTTCTTAAGCAAATAAAAGTACAACATTCAAACTATATTTTCTGAATTTTTCATTTAAAAATTTTTGGGACTTAATTTTCGGATATTAGGTGAGATTCTTAACAATCTCACCTACTATAATCCTAACAAAATTTCATGTCGTCCGATCGACCTCAAACTTGGCCAAAATGTGTTTCGCCACTTCCTGATCACGAATATATATATGGCTATTTTACGTTCCCGGCCGGCGCGGCCGGCCCGGCCGCTCTTTGGAGCTTAATAGCTCCTAAACTAAAAAAGATATCGACTTGCGGTTTTCGGCAAAGGTTATATATCGGGTGAAAATTGCAACTTGGTGCATTGACCCCCCACCCCCCACCCCTCCTTCCGCCATTTTGAAGACCCCCCTTTTTTTGTTTTCTCAATAGCTCCGCCCCTATGGCATCGAGCGGGCTCAAATTTTAGTATGTTATAGCTGGGCCTTAGAGCTTTCCATCAATACCAAACTTAAGGTCCCCAGACCCCCCTGACCCGAGCTATAAGGGTCCAAAAAAAATTTCTTAAAATGGCCATAACTCCGGTTCTAATTGTCAGAATTTAAAAGTGAGGGCTTTTTGGAAAGCTCTCGTAAAATGCCACTTCCCCTTCTAACATCACAAGTTCATAAAACCACCGCTAGGGGCGCTTTTTTTAAAAAGAAAATTTTTAAATCTTATAAGTTAAATAACTCAAAAATCCCATTGTGCATCGGGCTGAAATTTTAGTATGTTGTAGCCGTTGATTATACCTATCAACAAAAAAAACCTTAAGTCGATCTAAAACCCCTGACCCGAGCTATAAGGGGTCAAAGTTCGAACATTGACCGGCCTCTATCTCCGGTTCTAATTAACATAGCGACCTAAATTTTACCTTTTTGGTTTCGTCTCAATGAGCACTTTCAGATGGAAGTTCAAAAAGTCACCACAGGTGGCGCTGTGATAGCGTCAAAATTCATCGAAATTCAAAGTCACTTTTCTCAAAAACGGCATTGTGCAAGTTAATGAAATTTTAGTATGTTGTAGTCCAGTCTAGGACGTTTCCAAAATGGTGCGTATGTGCGCTGTGGTTTCAATAGAACCGGAGATATGAGGGGTCAAAGTTCACGAAATTCAAAAAATCATATCTCCGGTTCTATGTGACCGATTTTGATGAATGAGGGCTTAAACGAAAGATCTTACCAAATGCTACAACTTTCTAGAATATTTGAACTTCGTGGGACCAACACCAGGGGCGCCACAGTCGAAAAACCAATTTCAATATCACATAACCTCAATTATCTCGACTGTCGCTGAACCGATTTTGATGATTACTTCAACATAATTGTAGAGCACATTTGTCTCTACATTTCGTCCATACATCATTTTCCGATCAGGCTACGCTATCACTCCGATTTTGCCGTTTAAGTGTGAAAAAATTGATTTTTCCAATAATAACGCTTTGAAATCACTCAGATGCCAATTTGACTGCCCTCTACTCCACAAAGACACTTAAAATAGGGTTTAAATGGAAAGTCCCCGCAAAATACAACAATTCTTTGATATAGCTGAAGTTCAACAAATGACTACTTGGGGCACTTTGGATGAAAAAAACAAGTTAAGAAACAAAAAACCTCGCTTATCTTGGCTTCTGAGTAATCGATGAGATCATGTTCTATAGGAAAATTATAGAGTACATTCTGGTCTACATTTCACCCATATATCACTTTTGTGCCAGTTCATCCAAATCCTTGATATTTTGGTTTAAATACAAAATTTGTATAATTTCACGAATTTGATTCAAGATAACTGAATGGCGTCTCCCAACTTCAACTCCAAATCGAATTTGCATGGACTCCGAGTTAGCTCACGTTAAGAATCTCACCTACATAAGCCGGTTAGGATTATCTGTCCCTTTATTTTGAAAAAACATGGTTTTTCGTGGACAAGATTTCTCAGAATGTATTCATCAGAAATCTTAAAACTAAATATTTATTATTAGCTGATGAGGTACATTCGTACTTAAACGCTAGATTTATTTTACTGCTCTAATTCTATGGTCAGAGCAGTATATGTATATAATCCCTCGATTTTTCCACCCCCCAAAATCTCCACCTTTCACCCCCTGGAGACCACTTTTGCCAAGAAATCCTCACGTTTCAGACGATTTCTGAGAAATGTCGTCACGTTTTTTGTCCTTCTGTCGGTCTGTCCGTCCGGCTGTTGCCAGCTCTAGAGGCCAAACGGTTAGTAGATAGCGACTTGGGACCATCGAGGGACCCCTCATAAATCGACCCAAGGATCGTTAACACGCCTCTTATTCCCCCCCCCCCCCCCAACCCTCCCGCTCACCACCAAAACCATGTTTTTTTGGGATTACTCGAAAACGCGTTGTGCAATTTTTTTTTCATTTTTTGATATGTTTTAGAGATTACCCAGGCGGACATTTCGTCCTTAGACGAAAATACCGTTGAATAATCCTAATAACGATTTTTCAAGGTCAAAAGTCAAAAAGACACTAGAGACACTAGTTTGAGATCGTTGGAAAGGTCTTGGAATTTCCGATAAGGCGGAACCAGTTCCAATCGATTTTGAATCCATAATGAACCGGTTCGTTACCGATACATAATTTTTTATACGAAATTCAATTAAACTACTCCTGAGGTGTATTTTGGGAAATATTTTGAGTGATTTGTAAGTCGGTACAAATCGGTTGTGAATCGGTAATGAAGCGTTTATTTAAATAAAATTTGAATTTTTGCCAGAATTTTATACAAAAAAATGTTTCGGTGTATTTTACACCATGTTTTGTCTTGTAAAATAAGTTGTTGTCAGGATAAAAAATCTACAGTTCAAATACGAGTTCAATTCATCAACTAATAGAAAATACTTAGTTTTTTGATAGGGGAATCTAGGCATGGTTCGCACAGAGTGAACCTTCAGCGATGTGAAGTTTCTCTTCATTTTCAAAGAGCTGACTTACCATTTCTCATCTCGTCTCATGAACTTAATAATTATCTATCTTATAGCTAAGAAATGACGAACTATCTCTTGTAAACAAAGAGAAAATTGTGGCGTTGTTTGAAGGTTTACGTTGTGCGAATCATGCCACCATTCCCCTATTAGACTCTGAGAAATCTAGTCCACCGAAACTATGTAATTTTTCAAAAACAGTCTCCAAAAATTAAGTCCCAACGGCTGAATTTTTAAAATATTGAAATAAAAGTTTCAGAAAAAAGTATATATTTAAAATGTTATACTTTTATATTATATGCTTAAGGGCTCAAATTAAATTTTTTGTAATTTTGAAATATGCTGTTTTTTCTTAGAATGCGCTACCCACGTAACTCCTTAAATAATTACATTTAAAAACGAATTGATACACTTATAGTAGCTAAGATTCTTTACAAGATACTTTGTATGTATTGCCTTGTGTAGTATAGTATTTTTAATTGTAAAACTCGAAATGCATTATATATTGATACATTAGAAATTGAATTTTGGGAACAAAATTTAATTCGTGATTTAATTTAACAAAATATAATTATTGATAAAATTTAATTTTGTGTAATTTCAATAATAATTTTAATAATTATTAATTATTACTTTAATTTATTATTTTTAATTTAATATAATTTTGTAGGTTTTAACTCTTCACTTACAAATAGGCCGATAAAGAATTTAAAAAACTAATCTCTAATTGGAGCCCATTCACCGAGTTACAGATATTTTAACTATTTTGATTAATAAATTTGCTAACTTATGATTGCATTTTTGAAACATGTTAGTTCTTTTTCTAAGAATTCGAGCTGTGAAAAATATTATGTTTATAAAACATATTTTTTCAAATCTCGATTAAATGCAGAAAGTGTGTAGTAAAATTCTTAAACTCTGTTCGTAAATGTAAAAGTTAACTCATTTTGATAATGCGGTTTTTTATTACACAAGACTAGGATTGTACTAGTAAGTGTTTATTTTAAGCACAGTTTTGACACAATACATATTGTACCAAGTGTAGTTCGAACTTCGTACTGTTTAAATTTTAGAATTGATTTCGCTTTGCATAGAATTGCCACAATTTCTGAGTGCTCTCAGAGCCTTTTCCATGAAATACAGGGGCTGTATGTACTGGTTGGCCCCCTTTTGAAAAATTCCATCAATGGTGAGATATCTCACAGACAGACTATCCTCTCGAAAATGATTCAATTACACAAAGTGACGTATAATATTGACACTGTGATGGGTAAACAATTGCCATACATTCTCGTTTTTCATGCAAAAGCCAACCCCTCATTTTCCACCCAACAACATGTCCTCTCTAGCAGAACATCCCTCTAATTCGGCAAATTTTATATTCATTCGCGATGCGGTGATCATTTGTGGATAAAAAGATCTGGTCACACAATGAAGCATCATGCGAGCTCTTGCCATCTGTCCTTTTGTGGGGATGGAAAATCTCAGGAGGGGGACTTTTCACCCCGGAAAGTCCTCATGTTGCCAAATGCATCGCACAAATTCATTTAATTTACACAACAAAGAGATTGATTGTATGACTCTCTCAATAAGGGGTTTAATCATATCACTCACCCTCCATTTAATCCTTTCTAGCACTGAATCCCCTTTTTTTCAGAGACTCATTTTTTCCGATTAATACTCTCAAATTACGTGCCGGGATCTTCCAATAATTTTATTTATGAAGCACTAAATGGGTGGTTTTTTTTACTCAATTGAGCTTCATTATTTAGTGTTAAAGAGAACTATGGTTCGATGTGCTTTTTATAATTTAGAACACGAAGGGTTAAGGAGTCAATTATCTTTTATTGGAAGAAAGTTTCTTTGAAGATTCTGGTGTTGCGGATTGCGTTGATTTTTTTAATAATAGGTGGCCAACACAATAATCACACGTTTTACACGTGATTTATCATTTGGGAAACCATCTGATATTTTAACATTATTATTACCTTGCAAAAGAACTGAGCTTATTTTCAACTTCTAAATCGTGAAAGTAGAGCCGGAAATAAATCATCCAAAAATATCGTTTTCGGTTATTGTTTCCCTCTGAAATACATTGACTTTTTTTCTCCCCAATTCTACTAATAATGTCTTTTGATGGGAAATAGTGCCAAAATAATTACAGTCTATGGCAAAAAAGTGGAATAACAGCAAAAAGTCTAGGGTGATCCAGAGACACCGTCGAGAGATCCTAAATTGTATACGACACAATAATGAGCGAATGACGAGGGGTGAATGGTGGTAATGACTAGTTTCTGGTTTGACCGAAAACCCCTGATCAAGGGGAGTGTCACGCAGAAAATATTTCTCGCCGCAATTCCCAAAATAAAAAAGGAAATTCTCAACAGAAAAATCTCCATTTAATTGGATCAGAAATTTTTGACCTGAAGCATAAAATTTCCATGCAAAGGTATTTTTCTTACAGACTCAAACAAGCAAAAAGAAGAAAAAGCGTAAATTGGTGATCTCGTTGCGTGGTTTTCGGTTTTAAATCATAAATATCATGATAATTAGAGACGTCAGGAGAAAATTGTTATTTAAAAACCGAAATCCTTGACAAGGGTTGGAAGGACTGACGATACTGGGAAAATTAAATATTACCCACCATTCTGACGAAAGTGTAAGAAGTGTCAAAAGAAGATGAGGCACAGACGAGAACACTAAAAACCACAGAGATTGCCTACAAAGAACAGCAAGTCCCAAAGGAAGATGGTTCTGTGGTCAATATAATTTTCAGCATCTGGTACTGCTGCTCCATCAATTCAAACCTCTATGCTTAATCACAATATGAAGAATGGTGAAGAGACAAGATGAGGAGCTAAAGAACCAAGAAGATTAAACGTCCAAAAAAAATGTGCAAGAAGTGTTGGCAGAAGAGCACAAAAAATAAGAAGTATAACATCCGCCACTCGTTAGTTCGCACTTCGTGCCCTCTTTATTTTCGGGCCATGGAGACGCAACCCCCATTGAGTCAGAGGTTCGGGATCTCGTGTTGCTTAAAAGGAGGCGACACTGATGGAAAGAGGAGTGCTACACTATGATTAAAGTGTCATTTCCATTATTTTCAATTTTCTTATGCGTCACATTTTTAATCTGGGCAACTTCAAACGCCATCCTCCGCGTCTGCATGCTACAGACGCCACTGAGTGCCAAGAATAAGATCTTTCAGAGGGTGTGAGGAAAAGATAGATCAACCCCCTCTTAAGTGAATGTCGAGGAAAAAAATGTGAAAAGGGTTAACGCCACTTTGACACACAATTTACCCTCGAGTACATCCCTCGTGGCGGGCAGTATAATTAAAAATTGATGAAGGTTCCAAACACCACCCACTGCCCTGCTTTGGCAATCAATCAATCATGCAACAGAAGGGGCTAAAAGATGCTTGACTTAATTCAATTTCAGACGCCCCGGTGGAGACACCCTGCCCGGGTACAGGCTGAGAGTTTTCAGGAAAAAAACTTACTCTCAAAGTCCTGTTATGTCCTGGTTTTAATTAAACATGCCAAAAAAGTATCTAAAACTCAAACCACTCAAACACCGACATCATCATAACCCATCAATATCTATTTCTACCTTATCGAAATTCGGTTTTGTAATAATTTATAAAAAAATTAATGTAGGTTACGTAGGGTACAATAAGGCAATTTGGAATTGAACCTAAATTGGAATTTTGAAATCTCCTCACAGTTTCAGATGGAAAACGGAAAAGAAGACCAGGGAAAAACACTACACTCAAATGTATTCCTTTGTGGTATTTCGTTTAGTTAATAGAAAACAGTGTAAATGGCCAGTGATAAGCAAAGATAAGTTTATAGTCGCTGAGATTCTCTATAATTGGGTTGTCATAACGGTTGTACTACTCCATGAAAGCTTTCCAAAACACCAAAGTTTTCGAATTCCGATAAAGAATCGGAGATATGCCCAGAAAATTGAATTTTTGATCTCTTCTAGCTCGGGTCAGAAGATTCGGGGGGGAGCTTAATTTTTTTATGGAAATGTCTTAAGCCAGCTATAACATACTAAAATTTGAGATCGATCGATGCCATAGGGCTGAGTTATTGGAAAAAAAAAACAAATTTGGGGATATTATAAAATGGCGTAAGGGAGGGGGGGTGATCTGACACTCTATTTCTAGCGGCCCATCGATATATAACCTTTGCCGAAAACCGCTTGCCAATATCTATCTCCATTTTCTCTCCAGAAGTTGTTATACGACGAACGGACGGGACGTCCACGAAAATCCGATTTTAGCACACATGATATTCGTGTTTTATGAGTGTTAAGATGTGTAAATCCAAAATTTGGGCCCGATCTGACGAGGTTGGATTTCACCTGTGACCACAAAAGCTGAGATTGTAAAAAATCTCTGCTAAAATATAAATATTCGACTTTAGCTCCGATTCAAAGTCCTTTAGAAAATTAGATTTATGCCGAGGGTTAGAGGAAATGGTAAGACAGCGATGGTCGTAAGGGAGACGAGCTTGCTTTGCTTTCTGAATATACAGGGTCCCTGGATTATGCACCTGTCGGGATTATACAAGAATAATTATGCAGATTTACCTAACATTGGGAACCAATTTGTAAAACCATTTGAGATGTACTCCTAAATTTTGGAAAATAAATCTTGATGTAGGGTAAAATTAGGTAATTTGGAACTATTCACAACTTAGGACACTTAAGATCTTCTCAAAAAACGTTTAAGAAGAAAAGGAACAGATTTCTTCCAAGCTAAAGTCAAAGTGGGAAATTCGGTCTAATTTTAGTGCTTAGGAGACTTATTAGAAAAAATTAGACCTAATTTCCCACTTTGACTTCAGCTTTTATTCATCTGCGGTCGAAATATAGCAACAGATTTCTTCCTTTTCTCTAAAACAGTGAGAAAATCTCAAATGTCCCAAATTGTAAATGGTTCCAAATTACCTTATTTTACCCTACACAGTAAAAAAATATTACAACTAAAATAGTGGGTAATTTTCTGCATCACTATTATAGTTGTAATATTGGAAAACGTGTAATTTAAAAAACGTGTATTTTTGAGCGTGTAATTTTTCAAATGTGTAATTTGATCCGTGTAATTTTTAAAATGTGTAATTCTAAGCGTGTAATTTTTTGAACGTGTAATTTTGTTCGTGTAATCTAGAACGTGTACTTTTTCGTGCGTGTAAAAATGAAATTGTAATTTAAAAGACGTCTAATTTTTAAGCTCAAGATTTTTTTTAATTTCAAAATTCAATACAAAAATATTAATATTTCAGTCATTTGGATGTGATGAGATCGTTTAGGTTGTTGCACTTTTCTGGATTTTCCTGATGAGGCTCAGCACTCTCAAATTGAACGATTTTGTGTTTCTTTTACGGGATTTTGTGCCCTCTGGATCCAACTTTAACAGATACTTCTGTACGAATTCCAATGTTTGGGAAGCTTCCACAGGATAAAGTTTGCAGAATACAAATATATCTGCAAAATACATCGTGAAAGCTTCCCAACAGCAATTTGTTTCCTGCAGTATCTCGTTGTCGTATAAAATGGAGAATTTTGGTGGTTCATCTGCAGATAGAAAAATGATTAATACTTTTAACTAAATTGATTTTTATTCTATTTACCATTTTCCCGAATAGATAATTCGGCACTGCCATTTCCTTCACTTCTTTGATAAATGGCGTTGACATTTTCCTTGAAGTATTTACCAATAATTTTTAACAGTCTTTTTGGCTCATTTTCTGTTATCCTGCTTGGTGACTGATTAGGTGGGTTTTCTTCGATTGCAGATGAGTCAGATGGGTCAGACGAGTTTTGTTCTCGTAAGATATTTGTCGAGGGCTGGACGTGGCATGCTTTCTCAATCACGCCCTTTTTTTGTGCCATTTTCGTTTTAAGTTGCGAAATATCGCACCCAGTGATCGCAGTAAAGTGGCTACACACCCCTTCAAAGGTTTTCAAAGTAGGCCACTTTCTGACGATTTCCGGGATTGACATTTCTCCCTTATTTATCGCTTCCCGTTCCTGACCATATTGATCATTTGGTTCAGGAGCATTGTTCAGATTACCGCATCTTAAATTAACATTCTTCCTCAAGTTTTTCACTTCTTTGTGATAGTTCTGATCATTGAACTTCCCCATATGTGGCCGGTTTAAGTAATTATTACGGTTCCGGAATTTTTCGGCTAATCCAAGGAACCCCGCTCCAATAAGCTCACCATCATCATCCTTTTCCACAAATGTGTCAGGGTACTCCCTGCACATTTGCATCGCAGTATTATCAAAAATTCTTCGGGGAATGTATACCCCAGACTTTCTTATTTCTATGACAACCGCATGAACAAGAGCGTTCATTTGAGGTGTGCTAAGTTTTTGTTTCTTCCTGAGGGCATTTAGGATGCCTTTCTCCATCTTATCGTATGGAATTTTTAAATTTTCAAAATTCTTAAAGGACTCGCGAATGGCCCTCTTCGACTGGACGTTGACTTGTGCTGATGATGGAGTCTACAATAAATAAAAATCTTGTATATAAAAAGTAAATATTATTTGGAAATAAACTTACATTTTCAGTTGTGTCCTCTTCCACATCATTTGATGGTGGAACTTCTGATATTGGGTCCGTGTTACTGACGGGACAGATTTCTGTCAATTCCAGAAAATCTTGTGGCATCTGGAAAACTACTGGATTATTTCCTTCATTTCCACAATCAGTTGCGATACTGGGTATACTTGTATTTTGTTGCATCTGAAAATTTCAAATTGAATTACTGATAAAAATTTATGAAACACTCATTGCATAAGTTCTTATAATTTAATTCACTAATAATAATTTATCTTAAAGGCTTAATTCAGATTTAAACAAATGTAAAAGAAAATTAAAATAACAAAACTTAAAAAATATATATATTATTTTCACTTCTTCATAGAGAAATTTAACATAAAGACCAGGCATTGAAGTTAGTCGAATTAATTAAAGAGATCATCAGTATCAGAAAAATAAATATAAGATAACTAAATTATGTAAATATAGAAAAGTATATTACTCGAGATGAACATGAAGGCTCAAAGAATTCAGGTGGCATCCAATGTTCTCCTTCTCCCAATGCAATCAAAATCTCGTTTGATTGCATTTCTTCCAGGAAATCGTCATCTTCTATCGGTGTTCCGCATCCACAAAGTACAATGGAAATAAAGTTTCTTTCAAATTTATTGTTTGCAGCGCTGATTAGATCTCTTAGAGTCGGTTTTGACTTCACCATTCTTTTTATGGTATGATCCCAGTTAAAAATTTTAAACCACTTCATGATGGTTTATATCCTGCTCCTTTGGCTTTATTGGCTAAAAATCCCCCCAAGCTTAGAATCTTTAACAAAAACATATTTGCTTTTATTGATTTGGCAAACGATGCTTAGAAAAAAGAATTTGTGAATTAATTCCACTAATTGTGACAAGTTTTAAAGGAGATAAATCAATAATATCTTCCATTTTTCTTATTACTTTTCCTTGATCTTGTTCTAAATATATTAGACCATTTTCGTGATTTTCAAATATTTTGAACTTCATTCCAATCAGTAAGAAATCATCAAAGGTCTTCAAAACAACCATTAAATCAATTCTCATAACATATGCTTCTCCAAATAAATCTCTTTCAAGAAATACATATTGTTCCGCTTTTAATGTAATACCTTGGAATGTAAGCGATTTTGTGAAAAATACGTTTTCATAGTTGACTTTTGCATTTCTCAATATAATTTCTTCACACTCTAAGGGCTTAATATCATTTTTTCTTGCAGTAATTTGCACTGCATTATTCCACATGTTGTCACTAAGCCATATGGACTGATGCCTTTGGTGTTTCTCACCGCACAATTTGGCAACATTTTTATAATTGCGAGCCGAATTTACACAATCCTTAAAATATTTATGCTTGCTCTCAAACCTCAGCGTCCAAAATGAAGTTAAGGGACCAAACTGTCTGATCAGATATGTGTAATGGTTCAAATAATGGTGTTTTGGTTTAAGAGGCTCCGAAAACAAGCTATGCCTGTAATCTATATACTCTGAAATATATAATTTTAATTCACCTCTTTGAGTTTCAGATATTTGTGGCGCAACAAGAATATCAACCAAATGCTTCAGAGTAATTATCATTCTGATGTATGGATCAGTGGAAAAATCTACTTTAGAATGCAGAGGTGTGAATATAAACGGCAATATTTGGGTTAGGCACCAAATATCATATGCTCGACCGGAAATCTTTGAAAAATTAGGCGTTATAGAAATTGAAGCCTTTAAGTTTAATATTTTAAAATAATACTTGATACTGTAAGTAATATTTTTGAATGTTATCCAGTTTATTGCGACGGCATGTTTAAAAATAAGCAAGATGTCTTTTCCAATAATCCCTTCGAATAAATCATGGGCAATACACGGGGGCATACCGGGTGAATTAATATTATAATGCATTAGTTCATTAAAAATGGTTTCAAATTTTACTCCTCTCACACTGTTTGATTTATTCTCTGTTAATTCATTTAAATCGATTATGTGTGAGTCTCTTGTTCTTAATGGAGCTATAACATGCGGATTTGAAATGAACTCAGATCTGGTCACATAGCAGTATCTGCAAAAATAGATAGACGTAGAAAAATTTTCGACATATCCTCCAACTTGATGGCTGCCCAAGTTGTCTCCTAGAATCGCAAATATTGACCCCTTCAAATTATAGTTTTGCTTCTCATGTTCAATATTTATTCCATCGGATTCTAAAATTTTAATATCGTTTACAAGCTTCTCAAAAATTATGTTGGACTTGAAATATTTGAAATCAGACTCTTTGCAAAGAGCTACCAAGTGCAAGTTATTAATTTTTGCTCGGTGCGACCTGTGTGTATTTCCCACAGACATATAGACCCCAACCAACTTGTGCTTTGCCTTTGCACTTTTCAAAGGGTCACATACTTCGAAAGAATCTTGATACAATAAAAGTTGAATATTTTTCAAAGCAGGATCCCAAAAAGCATTTGATCTGCATATTTCGCCATCGTTTAAATCAAGATAATAGGAATCTTTCGTGTTTTTAGATGAAAAGTATTCATTCCGAAAGAAATTGTTTTTAAACAAAGTGAACAATAATTCTAGAATTGGTATGTAAATATAGGTAGCGGTACTTCCATCTGCACGTGTTCCTAAAAACACTTCATGTGGTTTTATGAGGCAGTCACTTTTTGAAAGTTCCTTATTTCGAGAATATGCACTCCGTAATAACCCTGAATCTGAATGGAATAATGTTTCAAACAATGTCTTTTCAGATTTGAAACTGTTACATATCTCCTCAATTTGGTGTATATTCAAACCGTTTTCTACCAGTTTCTTCTTAAGGTCCTCAATCTTTTGATGTTGGTCTAACTCATATACTGTGGAGAAGGAATTAATTATTGTATTGAATGAACTTGATGGTATATTTAATTGCATTTGCAACGAAACAAAAGAATCAAAAAACTCTCGTATGTTTGAATTATCATTGTTCTGAGATGCATTTTCGGTATCTTCTACCAAGTCAGGAACGACTTCATAAGACTCTGATAGCGGAAAAAGGCTTGTGACATTTTCGGTTTGAGTTTTTGATAACGTTTTATGATTTCTTACGACATGGACTCTAAAAACATTCACATTTTTGAAGCTCATATATTTGCCACACTCAAAATAAAAAGGGCATTTAAGACCTTGCCTTCTTTTCAAATGCAATATTGCGTGTACTATAATTTCATGTCTTGAATACGTCTTTTCACAAATTTCGCATTGAAATGATTCTTGTAAATTTCTTGCAAATAAGTCCTTGTTTGAATGAATTCTATACTGGTGGTTTGTGAGCCTTAACTTTGTTCTGAATACTTTAGAACAGTACTGAATATTGCAGATATATTCGTCAGACATTACACCTGTTAAATAAAAATTTAAAAAAATGAATATAGTTTTTAAGAAATTAAACTTTACAAAATAATAGAAAATATTACAAAATTTAAAGAAGAAATTTAACTGAAGTAATAAGCTACAAAGGCAGGGTTTGGGAAACTGAGAAGGTCTTTTTCTCTGAGTTGAAAATTGTCCTCCACACTCGCAAATAAAGGGAATTCGGAAGGGACACTCGCAAATAAAGATTTTATAACAGAATCTTCTCAAAGTCTTACTTGATCTTCTGGCAATCACAGGTTGTATTGTTATATAATCCTTCGAAGACGAGGAGCGCCTCACGCGAAAAAAAGGAAATCATACATTCCGATAGTGAAAAATCCATTCGTCTAAATCTAAAGATTTGCACTTGTTACTTCGAGATCTTCTTGAATATTCTAAAAATCACATTTAGTGTTGTCACAGAGTCCTCTGAATACTAAGAAGTGCCCCACAAACAAGAAACACAAGAGAAATCACACGTTTCGGGAGTGAAATGTTTGGGTGGCAAAAGATTTACATTTGCGAAATTCTATCACAAAATCACTGGATGATCTTCCTGGATCTTCTAGGGATTGCAAGGTGGATTGTTGTAAACCTCTTTGAGGAGTGTTGAGCGCCCCACGCACAAAAAACACAACGGAAATCACACGTTCCGGGATTAAAATGCTCTGGTGGCAAAAGATTTCCATTTGCGAAATTTTATCACAAAATTACTGGATGATCTTCCTGGATCTTTTGGGGATTGCAGGGTGGATTGTTGTGAACCTCTCTGAAGAGCGAGGAGCGCCCCACGGGCAAGAAACACAACGGAAATCACACGTTCCGGGAGTGAAATGCTCCGGTGGCAAAAGATTTCCATTTGCGAAATTCAATCACAAAATCACTGGATGATCTTCCTGGATCTTTTGGGGATTGCAGGGTGGATTGTTGTGAACCTCTCTGAAGGGCGAGGAGCGCCCCACGGGCAAGAAACACAACGGAAATCACACGTTCCGGGAGTGAAATGCTCCGGTAGCAAAAGATTTCCATTTGCGAAATTCTATCACAAAATCACTGGATGATCTTCCTGGATCTTTTGGGGATTGCAAGGTGGATTGTTGTGAACCTCTCTGAAGAGCGAAGAGCGCCCCACGGGCAAGAAACACAACGGAAATCACACGTTCCGGGAGTGAAATGCTCCGGTGGCAAAAGATTTCCATTTGCGAAATTCTATCACAAAATCACTGGATGATCTTCCTGGATCTTTTGGGGATTGCAAGGTGGATTGTTGTGAACCTCTCTGAAGAGCGAGGAGCGCCCCACGGGCAAGAAACACAACGGAAATCACACGTTCCGGGAGTGAAATGCTCCGGTGGCAAAAGATTTCCATTTGCGAAATTCTATCACAAAATCACTGGATGATCTTCCTGGATCTTTTGAGGATTGCAGGGTGGATTGTTGTGAACCTCTCTGAAGAGCGAGGAGCGCCCCACGGGCAAGAAACACAATGGAAATCACACGTTTCGGAAGTAAAATGCTCGGGTGTCAAAAGATTTGGATTTGCGAGATTCTATCACCAAATCTCTTGACAATCTTCAAAGTTCACGTTTAGAGTTGTCATAAAATCCTCTGAAGACTGAGGAGGACCCCAAAGGCAAGACATTCGAGGGAAATTGCACATTCCGGGAGTTAAAAAGTCCGTGCGTCTAAAGATTTGCAATCGTGAAACAAATATGAAAATTTTGCACTAAGGTTACTTCGACATCTTCCTAAATTTTTAGGTATCACGTTCAGGGTTGTCATAGGGTCCTCTGGAGACTGGGGAGCGCCCCACGAGCAAGATAATCAAGAAGTACCACCCTGAGAATGAAATACGCGTGTCAGCAGAATGACTTGTCAAAACGGTTTTGTTTCACAAAATTACTCTGAAATCTCAATGTTTGACAGATGGACCACAGGGATTGGCATAGAGGCCTTCTAAGTACAAGAAGTGCCACAAAGACGAAAGAAACCGAAGACAATTACCGGAAGAAGCCAGAAGAAAAATGGGGTTATGACAATTCCTATTTTTGATCTTTTATGGATTCCCATTTCACATATTACTTGAAATTCTTTAGTTCTTGAAGAGATATTAATAGTACTTCGAGATATTTGACAATTTTTGATAAATTTTACACCAGAAAAGGGAAAAAATTAGGTATAATACTCACCCGATCTCAATGTGCTTCCTTCTTCTTCGAAAAAGAAAATGACGGACACATATTACACGTTATCATTACGCGTTTTCAAATATTACACGCTGTGTAATATTTACCACTTTTTTAGTGACACCGTTCCACTTTAATAATGGTAAAATTACATTTTTGAATTACACGCTGAAAATTTTTACACAAATTATTTTTTACACAAAATTTGCCATTTTAATAGTGGTAAAAATTAAAATTTACAATTTTTTTAGTGGTAATTTGGAAATTACACGTTATTTTTTTTACACGATTTTTTACTGTGTATATATATATATATATATATATATATATATATATATATATATATATATATATGCATATGGCTATCTTACCTCAGTCGAGCGCTGGTTGTGTGAACAGGTGATGGCGTAGGGAGACGGCGCGCTGGGCTTCTAAACTCCTTAATGGTTGGAAGGCGTGAATGTATCATTATATCAGATACCCTCTCCTTTCCAGTAGCATTAACTTTTGTTTGCCGATTCAAGTAGGCTGGGTTCCGTGGAATGGCACCAAGACAACCACTTGGGCAACTGTTATTGTGCCTGTGTAGAGAAATTGCTGAGGAGGCTGAGTTTTCGGAGCTTGAAGATGTACTGGAGACACCTTAAAAATTGTCATAAAGTTTGTTCTAAACGGATCTAAGGATAACTCAGACAAAAAACTTCTTCCTAGTACTGGGTATTAACTGATGATACACATCCTGCGAATTAGATTCACTGACCAGTGAATGACCAGTTCAATGATCAATGATATGCCCCAGTATGGTGACTTCAGATCAAGAAAACACACGAAATTCTTACTATAGTTGAATTCCTCAAATTTGAACATCTGACATTTTCCACTCCTCAAATTTGAACAATATTTTCAGAAAAACCGACGAATCTCATCCGCTGATTTACGCATGTCACTCGAAATTGCGTTGAAGAACACAACGCCCTTTACAAAACAGTGACCGGTACAGACAGTCACTCCTGACCTAGGCTTTAGTACTATGAGTCCCCGAACCCTGACCGAACCTCCCCCCTTATTAGAAGACTCGACAGGTATTTAGGACATCCGAAAATTTATAAATGAAACAAATACAGGGTGGCTGAAAAAAATGCAACAAACTAAAGCGCTATATTATCCTCATTTTTTGTTCAATTTTTTTTGAAATAAAGAAAAAATGGTAGTAAAGGGACAGATAATCCTAACCGGCTTATGTAGGTGAGATTCTTAATGTGAGCTAACTCGAAATGTACGCAAATTCGATTTAGAGCTGAAGTTGGGGGACGCCATTCAGTTATATTAAATCAAATTCGTGAAATTATACAAATTTTATATTAAAACCAAAATATCAAGGATTTGGATGGACTGACAGAAAAGTGATATATGGGTGAAATGTAGGCCAGTATGTATGTATGTATGTATGTATGTATGGTTTTATTCTATCTCAATGTTATCAATATTATCTATAATTTTGCTGTAGAACTTGATCTCATCGATTAATCAGAAGCCGAGATAATCGACATTGTTTGCTTCTGAACTGGTTTTTTCGACTAGAGCGCCCCAAGTGTTCATTTGAAGAACTTTAACTATATTAAAGGATTGTTGTATTTTGTGAGACTTTTCATTTTAAACCCTATTTTAAGTGTCTTGGTCGAGTAGAAGCACTCAAATTGGCATATGAGTGGTTTCAAAGCGTTATTATGGGAAAAGTCAATTTTTTCACACTTTTACGGCACAACCGGATAGATTGCATTATCTGAGCGAAAAATGATGTATAGATGAAATGTAGACACAAATCTCCTCTACAATTATGTCGAAGTAATCATCAAAATCGGTTAAGCACGTGTCGAGATAATTGAGGATTTGTGATATTGAAATTGGTTTTTCGACTGTAGCGCCTCTGGTGTTGGTCCCACGAAGTTAAAATGTTCTAGAAAGTTCTAGAATTTTGCGAGATCTTTCATTTGCGCCCTTACTCATCAAAATCAGTCACATAAAACCGGAGATATGATTTTTTGAATTTCGTGAACTTTGACCCCTCATATCTCCGGTTCTATTATAACCACAGCGCACTTACGCACCATTTTGGAAACGTCCTGGATTGGACTACAACACTCTAAAATTTGATTAACTTGTACAAAGGAATCCCAATTTAAAAGGTGCCCCACTTTCAAAGGTGTTCCACTTCCCCTAATTGATTAGGTGTGATTCCTTCATAATTACACATATTGTTGAATTTAATTGCAAGGCTTTCATAACATACCTGACAGACACGATGACCCTGTTGAACTCATTGAATAAAGGCTAGCAGACTGAGCTACACGGTTGGTCGTCATACTATAAGAGCTTGCAGATCCAGACACCTGAAGAAAACAAATTAAATTTAAATAACTGATATCATAGAGAAGTATATTGTGATGTTGGTAAAATAAAACTCCAAAGTGAAATGAAAAGATGCAAATGTAGTGTTGTGCCTCATAAACTAACCCCCCAACTTTTGCTGCTGCCCATTGAATAACTCGAAGCTGATCCTTGAAGTCTCCATGACCCAGAACCAGAAGTCAATCGATTGATGCGTGCTCTGCGTGGATTGGCAAGTGAATTACACATGTTTGAGTATTGCCTTTCTGTATCATCTTTAAAAGCTTATAATGTCACTCTTACCCTTAATTAGCTTTAACTAAGAGACTTACCGACAAACAACACAGCGAAGCGGCAATAGTCGCTGAGCCACCGCACTCTGGAACGGAGAATATTATTCAGTACTCAAACTTCCTATCGGGAAATTCGCTAAATTCCTCCAAAGTGGGTTGTCAGATTATTAACAAACATCCTATTATTAATAATATAATTAACAATATTAATCATGTGAAAAAAGTTTATTGTGGAAGTAATTAAAAAATCTATAGAGTAACGAAGCGCATCATTGTCATAAGTGTATAACTTAATTGATAGAGATCATAAAATAAGTAAAACACTGTCGGTTATTTCCCAAAACTTTCGATTTTAAAAACATACTTTGAAGATATTATACTTTCACTTCTCTCATTCAATATCACAAAAGCGATACTTTTAATAATTTTTTTAAGTGATTAAAATTTATTACAATTAATATTGTAAATAATAAAATAAAGTAAAATAGTGTACTTTGTGCATATCGAAATGTATGGTTATTTATTCACTTATTGGGAATTATGAATTTTGAATGCTCAAAAATAATGAAATATTCTGTGAAAGGGGAAATTTAAAAGAAATGAACCACTTGGAATCTCACGCATAACTTAAGCTTAAAAGATTTGTGATCAATTTCGAGTTATTATTTGACTGAAATAGAATATTTTGTTGACCAAAAACGTAATAATTTTTTATTTGGACACCATGGAACCAGAATTACGCTGGGTCAAGTTGTATATTTAGGTAGTTTTCATTTCTACAGATAAAATTTACTTATTTTCTAATTGAATTTTATTATTTGTCTTGAACTCAATTGGGAGGAATTCTTTTTGTAATCCGTATTTAAAACAGGCACACCATTGATTAAGCAGTTATATACTTGATAGATGAGGTGTATGCGGCAACGGGGATGATTTAAAATTAATATGTATTTACGAAGAAATTTGAAATGTGTACATGGTGTACATATATTCCAATTATGAATTGAATCTTAGAGAAAAAGATTTTCCTACATTCAATTTTACTGCTCGAACTTTACAGAGAGAGCAGTATAATCCCTATATTTTCCACAACTCCCACCCCCCAATTTTGACTAGGATCCACTTTTAGCGACATATTTTTGCGTTTTGGACGATTTCTGAAAAAGAACGTTGTTTATCCATCCGTCCGGACGTTACCACGCCTAAAGGCCAAACGATTAGAAATAGACACTTGGGACTTGGGACCGTCGGAGAACTCCCCTCCCCCCCCTCCATATGTTTACTCTGGGATTTGTCCGTGATTTTTCGCTCGTTAGAAAGGTTTTGTAATTTCTGCTGATATGTTTGAACGGATTATAATCGCTTATGAACCGGGTTTGAACCGGTTCACTATAGCTTATACTTACTGGATAAGTAATTTTTATCCGAAATTCAATTGTATTACTCCTAAACTATTTATGAGCATTTTACAAAGCATGGGACGCTTTGCCACTCCTTTCACTTACAACTAAAATATATTACATTTCAAGTTACAAACATTTTTTAACCTATTAAAATTAAGATTATACAGTAGACTCTCGCTATTTCGGCTCTTTTAAGATCGGGCTACTTCTTAATTCGGGCATCAGTTACATTTGAAAAAAAAAATCTGTTGTCATTTTTCAAGTTTGATTTGTGATGATCAAATGAATCAAATATTCAAATTCAAATTTGGCATGGTTTGTCTTATTTTTGATATGATTTTGCATTATTAAGGGATTTTCATGCAATTTACGATATATATGAGTGTGTAAGCTCAATGTGTATAGATGAATAAAAAATTGTTGCATTTCAAAAAGTTTGTTGTCCGAATTTCTTTCTAATTCGGGTGACATTTCGGTCCCATATGCCCGAATTTGAGAGAGTCTACTGTATTAGATATCATTGATTATAAACTTACTTGTATAGTTTTCACGAAGCAGCGGCGACAGACAACCCGATGACCACAAGGAGACGTTTGCATCGTGGCCCGTGCATTAATACAAATGACGCACTCATTGTCTTGTGACGTTGGGGGTTCAGGTTCACTCTCTTCCAATTTATTAAGAAGTTTATCCTATAACAAATAAATTAAGTTTAAAAATTTAATTAGACGACTTTTTTTGGAAAGCAAAATACATTTTATTTTTCTCACTCTTGTTATTATATTGTAAACTAAAGGAAATTTTGTGTGACAATGGGATGGAGGTACTCTGTGAAAATGTCATTATGTTGGGTAATGGAGCAAAACAGATAAAATGCCATATTTCCATAATTTAACGATGACAAATATAACGTCAAATTGCTTCTTTGGGAAATTAGAGAAAATTCTCTTTAAACTCTCCACTTCAAGATGCCGACAGATAAACTTGCTCTTCATCACATCTTGTGGAGTAAAAGTAGTTCAAGGTTTTTAATTGAAGGTGATTAGATATGCTATGCGATATTTTAAAAATGCACAAATTTGCCTTGTGATAATTTGATTAGACGTCGCGATTTGTAAGATTTTTAATAAGCAGTCTTAAAAATCATTGAAGAATTAAGTATATGTGCCATATTTAAGAAGCATATTCCTAAATTATATTGAATGTTACGTATAAAAAAATATAAGATGAGATTTTAAGATTATTTATTAAATTTCTTTAAAAAAATTAACTCAATATCTTACTCATACTTCTGTACCCAAAATGGATAAAATTAACTCGATGCGTATCTTTACCCCCTAAATTCCACTCACAATCGAATTTTTAAGTATTTCGAGTTGCAAGCACCCCGAGTTGCACGCATTGCGAGGTAACCTGTAAAAAATGTGAGCTGCCATAAGCTTATGTGGGCTTATCATTAGTTTTATAAGGCTAAATTAATACTATACCGAAAGTGACCGGACTCTATCTCTAATGTTTATTATCCGTTTTCAATAAACTTTCTTTATCTTTTACTTTTATTGACCTTCTTTACTCAAACTATTTAAAATATAAAATTACCAGTGATAAGCCCACATAAGCTTAAGGTAGCTGAGATTCTTTACCAGGCGACCTCGAAATGCGTGCAACTCAGAATGTTTGAAAATTCTATTGTGACTTGTATTTGGGGGGTAAAGAATCGCGTCGAGCAAATTTTATCCGTCTCTGCTGCTGAGGACAATTTGCTCAACGAGATTTTTTACCCCCAAAATGGAACTCGCAGTCGAATTTTCACATTCATTACGGATTGCAAACTCAGCTACTATAAGTTTATATGGGCTTATCACTGGTCATTTGGGCTTTTATTGTTCGAAAACCTCGAACTCGTCAATACTATGATTTTTTAAATGAAGGTCCCCTAAAGAACTTTATTTATAATAGGTAAATTATACGAAACTGATTTTGACCTAGCACATAAGTCGTTTGAGCGTTCAACAAAACATGGAATACTTCTTCTATAAGTTAAAATTAAAATAAATTTTGCACATAAATTCCTCCTATAACATAATTTTATTATTTATTTATTTAAATTTATTAAATTATTTAATTTTTAATTTATTTAAATTAAATTATTCCCACTAGATTTAATGACTCATATTTAATATTGTTTGTGGTCAAAAAATAAAATAAAATATGTACAGTTTATTAGTGATAATCATGTTGGAAGTATTGACATAGTATCAGGAGTAATTCACTAAATTCTCCCAAAGTAATGCAGATGAAGTTATTGTTACAAACTTTTGACTTCACACAGACTTTCAACGAAATCGTGTAGTCGCTGTAGGAGCCATTTCTTTTCCAGCAGTTCTTTCTTATGGTTTTAGAATCTTTCTGCATAAATATAAATATACACATTTTCTCTAAAATCTTGCTTTACAAAGAAAGGGAAATTGATCCGTGTGGCTAAACCATACGCCTGAAAAGCAACGGAAGAAAGGTGTTCTATTCAAAATTTTCATCAACTAAAAGAGAAATTCCCCATTTTTATTATATGTTATTATATATTATTTATATATTATATATCATATATACTATTTATTATATATTATATTAATCCCGTTCAACTTTTTCGCAAGAACACAATCAAGAAATCGTTAATTTGTTAGATCTGTTAGACACCATACAGCCATACATCTACATTATATATATTAAATTTAAGATACGTACAAAGTACTTCCGTTTAATCTGCCCCAAGTTACTTCCCATTCTATATCGCTTTTCACTCCACGCGACTTACATATGTAATTAAACTATATTGGAGTCTACATATTTTTATTCGTGACCATGAAATAATGCTAAAAAATTTTCTGTTGTTGCCTTTGAGTGTTAGATATTTAATGAAGAGAGTCCAAGGTGATGAAAGAGAGACAAAAAGTGTGCGATTTTTTAACGTTATCCTCTTTTGAATGCTCGAGCTCTTCAGAGACAGCAATAGAATAGACTCTCGCTTATCTGTGCATTTGGACCAAAATAATAACAACTGGATTCTGATTGACATACGCATAACCGTTGTTTAAAAAGTCATGTATATAAAGATGCTAATTAAGTAATGCCCTAGACACACTTACGACTAAAGTCCAGAGACGACTAAGCTCGTTCATAGCCAAGTCAGTTCCTGACACACTACGAACGAGGCTTAACATTTTCTGCCACTCACAAAAAATAACTTTCGTGGGTTTTTATGCACATATTTCTATTGAAATGCACAAATATTCCTCTGAAAATGAAACAATTTGTAAATTCATGTACACGTTCAATAATTATTGTTTTACAATTACTTGTGAGGTGAAAGTTAACTCGCGACTTAAACCAATTTAGACGATTCTAGTGAATAATTATTGTTGTTACACGTGAATTGTGAACTAAATTTAAAAGTAGTTTCATTTTCAAAGGTTGTACTAGTGCATTTCAGTAGAAATATCTGCATAATAACCCAAGAAAGTTATGTTTTGTGAGTACTAAAAAATGTTAAGCCTCGTTTGTAGTGTGTTAGGAACTGACTTGGCTATGAACGAGCTTAGTCATCTCTGGACATTAGACGTAAGTATGTCTAGGGCATAAGATCTCAGAGGAGTAAGGGTTAGGGATTTTTGCCTTTTATAATTTTTTTAAAACATATTGTGAGTTGAGATGGCCGGATGGACTAAGGGGATCCAAAGAGCTCAAGTGTCTCAAAAACCAGGTGACACATGTAACTCCACTTACAATTTATCTAAACATCTTTTAATATTGTTGTGGATTTGGCCGGAAATACGACGGCAGGGAGGATAAGCAAACGCCAGGAGTTAAACTCAATAACATATTTATTTACTTCACTATTTTACAGTAAATGTCGGGAATCTCGTGCTGCTGCAAAACGCACAGAGAAAGGAATTCGCACTATGGAGTAGAGAGACAGTTGCGCAAGCAGGATAGCTGCAGCACTGTTCTCGCTAACTCTAGCGCAGAAAATAAACCCAAGATCAAACTTAACGGTGAAAGCACAAGTACTTGTCTTACTTCGTGGCGAGTATGTGTTGCTCACATGAAGTATAGGGGTAACTTTAAATTCACCAAAAACACGGCACTATTATTATTATTCGTGTCGGAATACTTGTTACAATGTAATCATGTTATATTGCTGCTGTTGTATCCCGTGTTGGAAGAATCCGCTATGTCCATATGGAGCGCCTTCCAAAGTGATGTGGATGCTTCTTCCATGCTCCCGGAGTTTTTTGGGCAGAGGCAGTGCATTTTTATTACGTTATATATCACAGTGAAAATGTCTTTTTCTAAACATTCAGATCTTTACACCGGGCGGGACTCGAACTCACCCGATTACTTTACTAACTACCGGATTACTTTATGTCATCTGGACGAAGGAAGAGTAAACAGACAATGAAAAGCCAAATGCATAATATATTCTCTTTTTCAATTTTGTGTAAGTGTAATTTTTGGCTACTATACACCCATAGAAGTAATTCTGAAAAGAAATCATCATCTTCGTCATCATGTTCAATCGCTTATCCCTATTGGTGTCATGGTTCTTAGGGCATCTATGTTAGCAGCCTATGCCCGCCGATTCTCCGTCATTTCAGGAAGGTGTTCACAATCAATCCCAAGTCAAGGCATTCCCAGGCAAGATCCTGATTTTGATTCAGCCACCTTGTCCTAGGTCTGTTTCGAGGTCAACACCTCCGTACAATGGCTTGCATAGTTTTTCTAGGGAATCTTTTCCTAATTCTAATATAATATAGGAATCTTGAGAAAGAAATTTCTTTTGTTTCTTCATTATGAGGTTTAGGATTTTCAGGAGTTTCTCCTAAATATCAAGTAACAAGAGATAACATGATTTCCTATTTTTATAAAAACATCTAAAAGAGATTATTCATCTAATTAATAGATTCCACTAAATTGCTATTGATAAAGTAGTGAAATTTTTAAAGCTTAGAATGGGAATATTGAGATCGAGCATACTGCGAATTGAGTTCATATGACATAATCTTCTCTTGAATACACTCTAAGTACCGTTGCAAACAAATATATCTATTGACCTCACTGAATTTCATAGAAAAAAAAACCTTTAACCCTCTAACAGTATTTTCTCTAATAACCAAAAAAATAGTTAAATAATTTTGTCTAAGGTAATTAATGGTCCAATAAACTCAAAAAAAACCATCTGTTCTTCATTTTCTATTTTCGTTTGGGGGCCAGGTGAGAAAAGGTAAAGACCGCTTGGAGGCGGTCATTTCTGTGGCATCAAAAGACTGAAATATTTTTATTGAAAAATAGTGAACAAATAGTAAAATAAATGAATTTTAAACGTTTTTTATAGATGAATGTTCTATGATTATCTAAAAAAAATGATGAATTTTAGGAAAAAACGTTTAGAATTTTTAGAACTAGACATTAATGAAGCCCAAGGTATTTCAATATGACTGATTTTTACTGAATAGGTCACAGGTCAGCTATGAAAACATCACCTTCTTGTATAATTTTAAGGTCCTTTGAAATACATTGGTCATCTTCTGGTTTTATTTCACGATCTGGGGAAAGAAAGGACGAATTAGGGAATTCATCATCAAAGAGTTGAATTTTCTATAGACAGATTAGTTCAGTGCGAAATGGCTCAGCATATTTTTTTACTTACATAAGCTATATAGAACTTTTCTGTTTTTTTTCAGCTTTGTCAAAGAAAGGTTAGGTAAAAGAAAATTTAGTAACTTCTGCAAATGGTGACAGGAAAATTGTCGAAAGCAAACGAAAAACTCCCCACCAACATGACCACAATAAATCTTATGAATGTTATTGTTGGGAGGTTTTAGCGCACTCTGGTCAGCGTTGCTGCAACACTCTTCATTTGGACTGTGCACGAGGTGCCAATTTAGAGATAGTTTTCAACCAATTTCTAATATTTCCTGCTTAGATAATTAATTTCTCTTGTTAGACATCTTGAAGTAATCAAGATAAAATGATCGTTGTGACGAAAACAGCTTTAACAAAGTGGAATTAAATAAAAAAGCATAATACATCATTCAGAGTTAATTAGTGCAAATAAGTAAAAAAAAAACTGTGTGAAGGAGAAGTTGCAATTAAACTTATTTTGAGTGTTGTGGAATATGTTTTTTTAATGAAAAAAATTATCAAAAAATTGTAAAACAATGAATGCGGTTGTCAATACAACAGCGACTTTCTGTTCAGTCTTCACATTGCTTTTTGGTGAGGACATCATACACACGCCACGGAGAGGACATTGGCGAACCATTTGCTATTTCCTCAGCTATAAAGAAGCTAAATTGTTATATTGTGCAATGCACTGAAAATGAATTCAAGATTAAATTCATTGAACTTGACATTATCACATACACTTTGGCCTTGTAATCATTTCGTTTTTTTTCATTAATCTCAGCACTAAAAAGAATTATTAGATGACCGAAAGACGTGTAGCACAAAAAAAATTCATGACAACAGTAATGAGGGCATAACAATTAACTTGCTGCTGTATGATTATAATATATATTTTTTTTATTATTTTGCTTCACCTATAATTATAATGAACCTTAAAGCTTGAGATTCATCATAATCTTAATCTCGAGATATCGCTTACATTTTATTTACCACATACAACTCGAAGTTTTATAGATTCTATTTTAAAATTTTCCGTCATTTGGGAAGATTTCCAAATAATGCAAAATTTACAAAAAAAAATCATGTTATTAACATCTATCGAAGGTGAATATTTTGCATAATGTGGTATCTTTTATACAGAAAACATATATTTTAAAAGATAAAAAATAGTTTATTTTCTAAATAACCCATATACATTATAACCAGCGGTTAAATCCCCCATATAGGTATTTAAATTACTATCTCATATATCTCCAAAGTGGCACTGGTTCTCCCTAAGAAAGTGAAGACGCAGATAGGAAGAGCTCTAATTGAAATATCTTGGGGCAATTTTAAGGCAAGCAAAAAACATGTTTTTGGCGACAATAGAAAAGATGGTGGGGTTGACTTGCGGTAAGGTAGATTCATTCTAGTAGTATCTCTGGACAATTTCCCACATTTCAACTTTTTGTAATTTGCCATTTTAACCTAAATTATAAATTAATAAAAAAAATTATTCCTTGTTATCTATAATCACTTTTATATACATATATTTACCATTGACAACTTTAAAAATGTACAAACCCACCATTTGCCTCTAAAATGACATAAACTCAAAATGTAACTGGTTTACATTAAATTGGTTGCATGTTTTGATCATTTCAAATTAGTTTTTTAAATGAGGCAACAAACTTTTGATTTTTCAAAAATTACCAACTTTTGGAAAACAATTATTTTTGATATGAAATAAAATTAATTATTATTTGAGAAAAATATAAATAATATCTACGGATTACAGGTAACTCATCTTCAAAAAGAAAAATTTGAAAAAGTATTTTTTTCTATCATGTTTTTCACTTGATTTCTCAAACATGCATTAGGCAACAAACTATTGACACTCACTGTACCTTTCTCTCTGGTTTTTCTTAATATTAATATTAATCTTATATGTGACACCACGGTTAAAGTTGTGAGTTCGTGTCCCGCTCGGTGCAAACAACTGAATGTCAGGAAGAGACAATTTAACTCTGATAAAACGTAATATAAATGCACCGCCTCTGACCAAAAACTCCGGGAGCATGGAAGAAGCATCTAAACTCTGCGAGGAAAGCGCTCTTGGGCGGTCTACATATGGACTTAGCGGATTCTTCAACCACGAACAGCAATACATGTTACATTGTAACAAAATATGAGGGCAGTCCCAGAAGTCCCTGGCCTTGGAGGGAAAACGAAAATATTTTGAATTTTACTTTTTTATTTCTCAACATAGTCTCCTTGTAGGTTGACACACTTTTCCCAGTGATGCTGGATAGCCTCTCTATACCCATCTTATGGTAGGTTCCGTCCAGGAAATAGGCGGCAACTGCAAGCTTGACCACAGTATTATTGAAAAATTTTTGTCCACTTAGCTATTTTTTCATGTTTGGGAACAGGAAATGGTCCGGTGGTGCCAAATCTGTAGAGTAGGGGCGTGGGGAAGCGGTTCGAACTTCAATTTCTTGATTTTAGCCATCGCGATAAGGAAAGTGTTTTTGCTCCGGTGTGAGCAAACGCGGCACCCATCTTGCACAAAGCTTTTTCATATTCAAATTTTCTGTCAATATGCGATGTACGGCATTTTTTGAAAGGCTTGACATGTCAGTAAGCTCACGCACTTTCAATCGACAATCACTCAATATCATTTTTTGGATTTTCATCACATTTTCCGGTGAGAAGGCTTCTTTTGGACAACCAGTGCGTTGACCATCATTCAAGCTCTTTCGACCACGCTTACATTCTGCTACCCAAAATTTTACAGTGAAAATCGAAGGAGCAGACATCCCTAAGGTACACACAGAAAAATTTTGACTCTAAATTTAAGAATATATAAGATCCTAGGAACTTAAATTGGACGTGAATCCCCGGGGCGTTTAAGTTTAGAAGCTCTATGAGCGAAAGAAATGGGCTAGAATCCCTAGCTCTTTCAAGTTAAGAGATCGGGAACTTAAGTTCTGCATTAGCTGGAAAATGAAATATGTCTACAGATTTGCAAATTGCAACTAAAACTAAATGATCAAGGATTTAGTATTAGGGCATATTGGTATTCATTGGATGGGATTTGAAATTAAATTCCTGGGTGTTTCTGTTTAAGAATTTTCCATTTTTCTGTGTGTAGAATCCAGGTCGACTTTAATATTGGGTGTCCTAAAGACATTTCAAAAACAGGTACTGGATCATGTAACGATGGCTCATTTCTCCCATGTTCATTTTTTTTCTGAACATCCACTTTCAACAGCTGTCAAAAAAAAACAGCAGCGCATTGCCACCAAACTTGAAACTTGATATATTAAATGTTGGTTCTTTGGAAAAAAAGTCACTGGAGCCAACCTACAAACGCCATCTATACCCAAGACCAGGGACTTCTGGGACTGCCCTCGTAATTGCCAAAGAAATACAAAATCTCGTTTTATAATTGTTTTATAACTAATTGAAACCGCTTTAAATTTGTGAGGTATTCGAACACTTTTCTAACTGGGAGGTTTCCCCCCGATAGGTCTAGAAATACGCTTTCTAGGTCCTATTTTATTGTCCGAATACATTAACACTATTCACGTGGGGTCCCAGTGGATCAGTGGATAGAGCAGTAGCTCTATGACTGTGAGGTCTTGGGTTCGAGACTAAGCAGCTGCAGATTTTTCAGCTGCTGTATTAGTCTCGAATTCGTCCAGTGAATGAATAGGAAAGTAATGCCAATACATTGACAGTGAACCGCCTAAAAAGAGAGGTTGGTATAGGAAATAAGTTTCGACATTCAGAGTTCAGTCGAATACAAATACTCATTCACGCCCAGATCCACAAACCAAGGTTGGTTTACCGTGATATAAAGCGGTACTGTGTGTATCAGAACGCACACAGAGCACTGTGATATGGAGCAGTTTTACTCGCCTTGGGGGTTAAGATGGAACAGGAGAATGGGGAGTGCATAATGGGCCCAAATAAGTGGCCTGGGTGCAGCGGTTCCGCAAGGAATATAACCGACCCATAGACAAATCTTAACACTATTCACGTACTATATGTCAAAATAGAGATCTCTAGGCCTAAAAAACACTTGTTCGACGTCGACATCATTTGAAATTTCTACATCAAAATTATTTCAACGCATTGGAATAGAAAATTACAAGAGTTAAAAAAGCAGGCTTGTCAGAGGTGGTCCTATTATTTTTGCCACCACTGTATTATATATGTATATATATATATATATATATATATATATATATATATATATATATATATATATATATATATATATGCGTGTCTGTGTGTGTTTGTACATGCATATGTACAATGATCTTGACCTAAAGTTTTTTTTACCAACAAATGCTTGCCTAATTTGTGGCAATGGAGACTTCATTCAAAATTCAATTAATTTCATAATAAGAAGTTATTTAAAAATATCATTTAACACGTCAATGCCACATTGTGTATTTTTATTTCAAAATTTATATTTCAAATCATAATCTCAAAATTTTAATACTCAGTATTTCAAATTGCACCTTATAGGAGGTTCACCTTTGATTTTTAGTCCTGCTCCACGGGGGGATTGTGTAAATTGCTGCACCATCAGAGAGCCCAAAGACATAAGATTTCTTTTATATACAAAGTAAGTGTATACAAAATAAGTATAATATAATTCTTAAGTCAACTTTAGATATTTTCACTATTTCTAGAATTAATCCGACAAATCCTGACCATCTGTATATATCCGATGAGAAAAGACTCAAAACATCTCATCTTAACACCTCCAATCCATTGATACTCTATCTTCATGGATTTTCTGAACAAGCTCCAGGAGATATAGGACAGAGCTCCTTTGAAATTAGACAGGCATTTCTAGAGATGGGTGATTACAATGTGATTCTTGTGGATTGGAGATCACTCACAGCACTCCCATGGTATATCACTTCTGTTCAGGTAACTGCAGTTTGTATTATTAAAAAAAAGTAAAAATATTAATTGCTATTATAATTTCCAATAGAACGGTCCTCGAGTTGGACGCTACATCGCAAGATTCCTGAAGTTCCTAATTAAAACGGGGAAAGTGAATCTGGAAAAGATTCATGTTATTGGATTCAGTCTTGGTGCAGAGGTCGCAGGATTTATTGGGAAAATTTTAAAGGCATGGGGCCTTTTTTTGCCAAGAATTACCGGTAAGATACAATATAATATTACATTGAAAATGTTAAGCAAAATATTGAATAATATACTCAAATTATTATGTTAATTGTGCCTCAAAATATCATGAATTTAACCAAGAATAGATGTCTTATAAGACTGTTTCATATATCATGGGTAAAAATATTAACTCTATACATTTTCATATGCTTCAGACCGTGTTATTTTTTATATATTTGAATATAACAAAATAGTTAGGAAATTATGCCTTTGTGTTCTCGAAATAGATGCATATAATTTTTTGTTTCTTTCCGTCTTCAGTACACAGCGTTATCGTAAATCACAGAATATACGAAAAATTCTCCAACAATGTATAGAAATGTCATGAATTTTTACGATATTTTCAGCAAACTACACTTAATTGTAATTCAGGTAGACAAAAAATAGAAGAACTTTCTGCTTAGTGATCATTGCATCAAATAAATTAAATTACGTTCTTCGCTGAGCGCAATGATGTGACGCAATAGAGAAGAGATGCTTTTGGATACAATTGGCTCTGTGAAGAAATTATAGAAATTACAAGTGGATATTTTTCACTCACTGAGATACACATACATTGTCATAAAAGCTCTAAATGCTCCAATACAAATTAAATGAGTTTTCATATTGAAGAGAATTGCTTAAAATGTTTCCTTTTGCAGGTCTCGACCCAGCCTTTCCCCTCTATATGTTTATGGGGAGTTCTGACCGTCTTAGCGCATCCGATGCCCGTTTTGTTGATGTCATCCACACAGATGGCGGTATCTTGGGCTTTCCTTGGCCATTGGGTCAGTTACCACTAAACCATGCTCACAGGGCATTGACCTCAGAAATTTTTAAATGACCTTATTTTATATTATTGTTACCAACCAGGTGATGCTGATTTTTTTCCCAATGAGGGTGTACCTCTTCAACCTGGTTGCGCTCGTGAGGAAATATCAAAGAACCGCTGGTTGGGCATATTTGGTAGATATAGAAACCAAATGTAATATATTGATCTTTGAGCATGATGTCGATTATGTTGATGATTTCCGCAGTTGGGTGCAGCCATCAGCGTGCGTGGCAGTATTTTGTTGAATCAATACGCCGTCCAAAGGCATTCCTGGCCACAAAATGTGAGAAGTCTAGCCAGAGATTTAAGGGGAAAGTTAAATACAAGAGCTGTAATAGGAAAATTACACCTTATATGGGCCTCATGGCAGACTCACGTCTCCGTGGTCGATTTTTCCTTACAACAAATGATGAACCACCATTTGGAAAAAATTTTCCGTTTTAATAGTTCCTTCTGGAAGTGCAACCCGATGAATCTTTTAGTCAGTGAATTCTTTTTCAGTACAATTGAATATAATACTATTTATGTGTTTCAACTAGGCCAATGTATAGCTTTAGTAGTATTTAATAAAGAAATATCTAAATGTGAGGCGTTTTTCTTTTATAAATTTTTGTAGAGAAAATTGCGAATTTGCAAGCTTAACCATATAAAATTTTAGAATGATCACTTTTTGTGTATCTTACTATAGAGTTGCTTTTACCACACCGTTTGTAAAAAGGTCTCGTGTTGTATAGTGTAATTTAACACTTAACCTACTGATATTTTTTTATTTATATTCACCTATCCTCTCCTTAAGACAATTTTTAAACCACAAACAAGAATGGGGGGATCGGTGATTTCTCGAGATAATCCCAAAAAGTAGTTTCTGGTGAAAAAATATAATAGAAAAGTGGAGTCACAGGGAAGGAGAGGTGTGAGGAGGACATTAAGAAGAATATTAGGTAAGGTTCTTAACAGTCTCACCTATTATAATACTAAATTCCTAATAAAATGTCATGTTCACAAATCGGGCTCAAACTTTGCCAAAATGTGTTTCGCCACTTCTTGATCCGGACTTTCGAGTTTAATAACTCCAGAACTAAAAAAGATATCGACTTGGGGTTTTCGGATAAAATATGGATAAGTGGGCCTTCAATAATACTATTGATAAAAAACTTCAATTATTGAAGAGAATTATTGAAGAAAATGCCTACACACAGGAACCAATTTATTTCAATATTGACATTTTGTTTCATTTTTCGAGTCTCCTTGCGGCTTGAGATTATTTTTCGTGAAAATTTATTATTTGGCTATTGGAAAAGCATGGAAACTGTTTATTGAAGTTCATTGGGATAGTGTTTATTGAATATTAGTTGACAATTTTCCAAATGTGCGAAGTAAGAGTGTTTTCTAGAGATGTTGTTTGTAGTTCAAGCAAGTTTTACTAGAAGTTTTCCCTCGTTTTTTTTTTTATTATTGGTAGTATTAGAGAGAAAATATAGTAAAAATAGTATTAGAGAGGTAGTATTAGTGGTAGAATTAGAGAAATTCGGGCGACAAAGTTTTTGAAATGCAACGATTTTTTATTCATGTGCTTTTAGATATTGAGTTTACACACTCATATATAACGTAAATTGCATGACAATCCCTCAATAATGCAAAATCACATCAAAACTAAAGTTGTCTATACATTAGGAAAAATATGGATGAGTGGCCCTTCAATAATACTATTGATGAAAGGCTTCAATTATTGAAGAGAATTATTGAAGAAAATGCCTCCACACAGGAACTAATGCGTTTTAAGTTTTAATACACTTTGTAAACACTTTGTATCATTTCTCGAGTCTCCTAGCGGCTTGAGATTATTTTTCGTGAAAATTTATTATTTGGCTGCTGGAAAAGCATGGAAAGTGTTTATAGAAGTTCATTGAGATAGTGTTTAGTGAATATTAGTGGAAAATTTTCCAAAAGTGCGATGTAAAGGTGTTTTGTAGAGATATTGTTCGTAGTGGAATTCAACCAAGTGTTACAAGAAGTTTTCACTCGTTTTTTTTTTAATTATTGGTAGTAATCTCTCCTGTACATCACTTTCCAATTTCTAAAATGATCCGACACATATCCGGGTGACAATAAAGGTTTTTCAGAACTTCGAGACATTGAAACATAACCTCAAACTTTGTTTAAAATAGTTTTCTGAAAAGTGTACAGCAGCAGAAGAATACTGTAATCCAGAAGAGTGAAAAGCATCAGTGCGATGTGTCGTTCTAGAGCAGTGATACAGAAGTTTGAATCGCTGACTGAGGGATTTACTAGCTATGCTCAGTTTCCTCGATAGAGGTATTGAAGTGCTGAAAACCGAAGAGGGTAACAATCTGACAGCAGCTGCCGGAGCCGGACGGGTGGATGCTGCGAGTCCAGTGTCGGCTGAGACGTTAGCCCTCATCGCCCTGATGATGAAAAAACCGCGAAGTTTTTCCCTGATAAGGCAGCTGACGGACATGTGGCTGCTGTAAGTCCAGCCTCGGCTGAGAAGTTATCCTTGATCACCCTGATGATGCAAAGACTGCGAAGTTGCCCCTGATAACACTGTAGAAAGTGCCAGTGCAGTGGGATGCAAGATCCAACAGCTGATGGTTTACATCTGGATGGCTTTAATTCCACATCCAATAAATATTCTACGAGCAAATGATGGAGTTTAAGAATCTGGAAATGGCAAAGGGGGCTCGTCATAAGCTAGTACTCTTCATTTAGAAGTTGAGGGACCCTCATATCCGGCTGTTGGAATTATAGATATTCAAAAGCAGGGACTGTTCTGACTTGTAAGTGCTTCTGCTGACCAAAGGTTCATGGATACACTTAGAAGCTCTTCCTGAGATTCACAGAAGGGAGTTGCAGACAGATTATGGATACGACTCCGTTCCAGAGATACAGAAAAATCTCAGATACAGAAACAAAAGATTAATGTATGTATAAAATTGTAAAGACTTTTTTTTAAAATTTTTTAATTAAAAAAATAAATAAAATTTACAAAATCTGTTTCTTTTTGCCAATTGTGGTACTTCAACTGTGGCTCCCAGTGTCTTTGCTTGAGAAGATCTCGCGCCTTATCTATTCCTTGATATTTTATATCGAAGAGATCCACGGGTTGTGTTCCAACTAAAAAACTCACGGGATCTGCTAATGCAATAGAATGTCTCACTTGCATCCCAATTCAATTCCTTACCTTGATCTGTTCTCCAGCTGGATGCTGGGATTGAGATCTGCTTTGTCTCAGAAGCCTCAATCCATGTCCAGATGCACAAATTACTCCCAATTTACATCTGAACAAAAACTTTCACCAAAACTGGGGTGAATTCCACTAGGAAGTTACATTCCCTGAAACACACTTTTTTCTTTTTGAATTTGCACCAAAATCGACAAATAATATTTTTCGAATATTCTGCAACACAAAATATTCGAATTTGCGTGAAAACGAAAATTAATATATTGAAGAAAATATCTAATGAACTTGATATCGACCATTTCTTCCATATTCCACTTCAATAATATTATGGAAGAATAATATTGATGATATTTGTCTCAATGTGTAGGGGTAAACAATTTTGAAAGACAATATGGAAGAGAAGTCATCCATATTGAAACGAATATTGAAGAAATTGCCTCCACATTAGACAAATTTTCTTCAATAATCCAAATTCATGTCCATATGTTTTGCTAATGTGTAGGCAATTTTCATCAATATTAAATATTGATTGCAAATATTGATGAAATTTTTCCTAATGTATAGACAGCTTTAGTGTGTAGGGGTAAATAATATTGAAATACAATATGGAAGAAAACTGATCCACATTGAAACGAATATTGAAGGAATTGCCTACACACTAGACAAATTTTCTTCAATAATCCAAAATTATGTCCATATATTTTACTAATGTGTAGGCGATTTTCATCCATATTAGATATTGATTGCGAATATTGATGAAAATTTTTCCTAGTGTATAGACAGCTGCTTTGGATTAGTCCCAAACATTAGGTCCTCCGACCCCCCTGACCCAAGCCATAAGAGGTCAAAAATTGGATTTTCAAATGGTCGTATCTCGGGTCCATAACACTTTTTTGACACATTAACTTCATCCTAAATATTTAATCGAAGGTCCAATTAATCGAAAAATCGATTTCGAAATTTCGATTTCGAATATTTCGAAAACTAGACGATGCTTTTTCTTTAAATTCATTAAGCCTAAGAAGAAGCATTTCCGCCGTTTGGCTTCTAAGGCTGGTCACCAACGCTGAGACGGAGGCGGACGCACGGTATGGGTGGGAAATATAGAGTTGAATAAATGAAATTGTTATTATTATTTTAGTATGTTTGTAGCTAAGGTCGAGATCTTTCCAACAGTGGGTCGCACTCCTCCCTTGATGTTCCCTGACCCGAGCTATAACCAAAAATGTCTTGACTTGACCGGACTGCATTTTTGGTGTTTCTGAAACGATTTCGATAAAATTTTAGTATATATTGTATCCGATATCAAGATCTTTCTATAGCGATGGGTCACATCCGTCTCCCTGCCAACCCACTGTACTCCGACCCTTACTATATCCAAATAAACCGGACTCTATCTCTAATGTTTATTGACCGATTTCAATGAACTTTTTTTCTTTTGTTGGCCTTCCCCACTCAGACTATTTAAAATAAAAAATGACCAGCGATAAGTCCAGATAAGTTTATGGTAGCTGATATTCTTTACAGGAGACCTCGAAATGCGTACAACTCGGGATGCTTGCAAGTCTGAATGCATGAAAATTCGATTGTGAGTTGAATTTTGGGGGTAAAGAATTGCGTCGAGTAGAGTGTTCTAGTCGGTCGAAATGAATAAACTTGGCTCGACGTGATTCTTTACCCCAAAAATTCAACTCCCAATCGAATTTTCACGCATTCCGAGTTGCAAGCGTCTCGAGTTGCACGCATTTCCAGGTCACATGTAAAGAATATCAGTTACCATAAGCTTATCTGGGCTTATCACTTGTCATTTTTTTGATTCACTAGATTAGAGATCACGATATATTACTTATTTCATAGTTTAATGAACTCATAAGTTACTTAAAATGTAATTTTAGTATAGGTGCCGATAAAGTACTGACTCTACCCTAGGTAGAGTCTATAAAGTTATTTTAAAAATCGCGTGTTTAGCCGTTCATTCCACTCTAAAAGTAAAGTCGTTCATTTCATTCATCAGTTCACTGAGGTTCTTTGTACTTCCTTTCAGTATGTATATTTTACTCACCGAATGCACATACGATATAGGAGAAAAGGTGGTGACTACCAGAGACATGGTCTTATATAATCGCCGGAGATCGATAAGGAAAACCTCATTCTTCCGCTTTAACCAAACATGTTCGCATATCCTTTTGTCTTCCTTCACACCATTGGTGACATGCGATTTTGATATTTTTCTTTATGTTTTCAATGTATTTTATAGTAAAGCACGATAAAAAAAAGAAATTGTATAGGGGAGACCGAGGAGATTTAAGACACTTTTTCATGTTTTGACTTTGAGACAGTATTACAAAAAATCACGATAAGGTATTACAATTTTATGCAGTGTATAGGATACTTATGGGTATTAACTTTATAAAAAGTACTCGATAGAACTTGGAAAACAACTGAGTTTTCTTGGAGAAGATTAAACATTTAACTTGACGCATTGTCCTAAACCTCCCCGATGTGGGGCAGTATGGGACGTAAAAGGGGATGTTTGGGACGCATTTTTTCTCGCATAATTTGCATTATTGGAGCACATTAATTAATTTTAAATACTTAATTAAAAATATTTCTAATAGAAATAAAAATGTTTAATCTTTTGTTTCATACTTAGAAATTAATATCAATTTTATTTGTACAGTAAAGTCATTTATTTTCAATCAATTATTTAAAGTATTTTCTTTTTATTTTACATCTACCTTTCTTTGCTTTTTTATTCTAAGTATTGCAATCATGATCCTCAAATTCCTCAGGCGAGTAGATTTTCTTGAACCCTTTAGTTTTGAACGCATTGACTGATTTTTGTTTGATTTTATGACAACTGAATACCTGTTTTTCTCCTTATTTCTCTGAATAAGTTCTCGCCTTGTCTTTTCTGGAGAAGAAATTGTAGAAGATATTGATCAAGAAATTTTCGAGAAAATAGTTTTTAAGTAAAAAACAAGAGCGTATAATCTCTGAAAGGGGAATCAGTGGCGCAATAGGCAAGACCGTTGACTCTTGGGCGGATCGATTCCCTGGCTCGATTCATTGTTGTGAGTTCGAGTGCCGCCCGGTGCAAAGATCTGAATGTTTAGAAAAAGACATTTTCACTGTGATATAACGTAATAAAAATGCACCGCCTCGCCCAACAACTCCGGGAGCATGGAAGAAGCATTCACCATACTACGGGAAGGCGCTCCTGGGCGGTCTACAATGGACTTCGCAGATTCTTCCAACACGGGATATAACGCATTGTAAAAATGATTACCTTGTAATAAATATCTCGATACGATTAATAATAATATAATCTCTGAAACTTTTATAAAAATATGTCGTCTAAAAGAAAAGGTGAAGACACCCTGAGGTGTCTAAGGGGCACGCATTCCGAGGTCACCTGTAAAGAATCTCAGCTATCAAAAGCTTATCTGGGATTTTAGAATAACTTTTAGAATTTTTAAAATTAAGCATTGACAAATCTGAAGTTATGTCACCCGCACTTATTTTTAACCAATAATTCACACATCACATGAAAATGTCACTTTCTCGTAGGGGAAAGTGGTCTGCCTTTGAATGCGGCAGCCTTTGAATGTTTCAATTTTTTTCTTATTTCTCAAAGCAAATATTCTATTTTGCGAACTATAGTTATACAATTAACTATTTTCTATTAACTTCGATTAATAAAATGGAATTTTAGCTTTGGAAAATAAGAGAAAAATTGAAGCGTACAAAGGCTGCCGCATTTAAAGGCAGGCCACTTTCCCCTATATCTTGAAGATACTATCAGATATATTGTTCGTCTTCTGGCATTATTTCATGATGTTGGACATGTAAAGTCGAATTAGGGATCTCACTCATCATCACAGCTAAAGTATGCTACTTTGTATTACATGAATCCCGCAACTGATCATCGGTCAATTGCAAGAATTTGACCTGATTACTTGCTGTGGGCTGTCTTTGTGCAATTTCAATTGTATTCTGTTTGATTGATATGGGATGCGGAGAATGGAAGAGTTTTAGGAACAGCCGTTTTATTTTACTGATCGAGTTCCACAGAATGAGCAGCATAATAATCTCTCGATTTTTTCACTCTTCGCTCCCCCAAATTTTCACCTCCCACCCCCCTCCCACCCACTTTTCTGAACATATCTTCGCATTTCCGATGATTTCTGAGAAATTACGTCGCTCTGTTTATCCGTCTGTCCTTGTGTTGAAAATATTCAATATCTTCTTTGCACTAAATATTATTTTTTTTTATTATTTATTGCACCTGAGCATTATCATAAATACAAGATTTTTTGCAACATTGATAAATTTGGATGTGAGTAGGTTGTAATTATAGTTTTTGGCGTCCACCGCCGTCTTAGCGTTGGTGACCAACCTCCAGAGCAAAACGGTGGAAAAGCTCTTTCACAGGTTGCATATGCCAAACATCCATCGGATGAATAAATTTACAAAAATTACAATGTTCTAACATTGAATTATATTCAATGTTTAAGTATAATTAAATAGTTTTAAAAGTTTGCAGTGAAAATAATATAAATCAATAAGCTGTCAAACTTTAAACCTCCCTCCTGAATAGTTGCATTTTAGACTTACAATATTTTTGTTTGGAGCCGACGAATTCTTAAAATGTTTGCTATAGGATCTGATAGTAACGTGTAGGCATACCAGTACTAAAGAAGCTTGTGGTACAGCTACTTGCGCCAATTATAATTAATTAATTGTATTGTTCTTTTTCTTAAACACTTTTAAAAGAAAAGATTTCTCGAAAGATGATAAAAATACAAAAACTCAAATATAAAGCTTTAGGAGATTCTACAAATCTTAAATTCAATCAAGTTTCAGACCTAATTTTTCCTAAAATTATCTTCAGCGAGAATCTTTAAAAATATTATTTTCAGGTCACATTTGAAATTGCTAATTTTCCCCTACTGTTATTCGAAAATTGTTATGTTACTTCGAAATAACCTAAACACTTCCATTATACACCTAGTAAATTAAGATTCAAACATGTGTTAGGTTTTAGTTTGTTCACAGTAAAAATTCTAAAATAAAACATTGTGTTCATATTTATTTCTCTTTTATTATTATAATAATAAATATTGAAAATCTATAACCTGAAAATTATATGAAAAATGTCCGCGAAAATTTTTAAGCCCTGACAGCATACCACACAGTTCTTAATTAACTACAATAATTTCATTATAATAAAATTTTGCTTCGCACGCAAAAGACCAATGATATAGTGTTATGTCACTAATTAGAATCAAAAATTTTATTTCTAAATGTAGCAATTTTGCATTGGGGTGTTGTCACAATTTTTGTGGTTACTGGTTTGCTTGTTGACACGTTTAGCACGCAATCAGAGTGTTGCAAAAAGACCAACTTCTTTTTAGATATTAGCAGTAATTACAATATTTCTTTGCTAATTGTAAGCCTAAAAAAAATTGTAAACTGAACAATGCACAAAATGGCAATAAGCCTTAAAGTACTTCAAAATAAATAGATAATAAATATTTTATATCATCAATTTGTTTTATTCAAATAAAAAAAGGTGTCTTAAAGCTTTTAGAAAGCATATTTCAGCATATTAGCCACTTATCAATAGTAAAAGAATTCATAGAATGACTCATTAAAACTGAAAATAAAGAAAAATACTGCACAACATAATAAGTTTTTGCCACACAAGATATTAAAAGCCGCAATTTTACGACAAGACTGCCCAAATTTTACATTAAACATCTTTTATCTACATAACCCAGTTTTAAAATGTTTAATTAGTTATGAACGCAGAAAGTTCAATATTATTTTTGTATAAATACTTGATAAAAACCGTATTTTTTTACTGCTCGATCTTAAAGAGAAAGCAGTATTATAAACGACTTTTTTCCAACTTGCCACTGCTCTGGAGTCGACCGTCAAAATGAGATTAACCGTCAGTGTCAAAAAGTGTAAATCCAAAATTTGATCTCGATCTGACGAGGTCGGATTTCACCTGTGATCACAAAAGCTGAGATTGTAAAGAATCTCAGCTAAAATATGCAAAAAGATAATTCTTGGATAGCTCTATCTCGTGAGTTCGAGCATTTCGCAAAGCTGGGACGCGTTGCAATCTGTTATAATTAAAGATTTGTATATAAAATGATTTTTTAAGCACTCTTTGCACTTTGTGTCGATTTCAAAATAAAATTTGAAAAATAAAATTTACAGTAGAGTTCCTCAAATTTGAACAATATTTAATAAATTAGGAAAAATAACTTTAGAGAATATATCAATTTAATTTATTGTGAAATAAATGCAGTTTGTTGCGGAAATTAATGTAATACGATAATATTGAGGAAACACCAGAGAAAAATTGTTCTAATTCAGACAACACGCAAAACTTTCTTTGCATAACCTCAAATTTTATATTTTGAATTCAACTGTCCCTCAAATTTAAGGAGTTTAAATTTGAGGAACTCTACTGTATATATCGACGCTTCCATTCCATACTATGCTATCTCAGAATGACAACTTTTCATAAGAGCCATTTGAAGTTGGCGATTTCCTATGCTGCTCGTATAATTTTTTTTCGAAGAAATGGAATATCTCGTTAACCTGGACATCGGATGACCACCAAATTTTCAGCAGTTGCAGACCTTGATCCCAGGAACAACATATCTCTCGGAGTAATATAAAGCTAAGTCGACTTAGCATAGTATGGAATGGAGCCGTCGATATATTGTGCAAAAAATCGGGCCACGTTAATCGCATTAGAATATTTGTGTTTAAAAGATGACCAATTCCATCAAATGGTTCCAATGGTCAAAGGACAAATACAGAAATGTGAGGTGGTCTGCTTCCGCACAGTGACAACTGACACCAATCACCACACGAAAATTCTACTTTTTCATATTGTCCTTTAACCTCGCCAAGCCATTAAAAGAATGCATTTCAACCTCACATTGACCCTCATTTTTATTCATGAAGAGGATGTCTAGGTTTATTCAGAACTTTTGATATCTTGAAAGTCTTGAAACAATCGTCTTCTAACTTGCGGTGAGCAGCTTGTTAAACAAATAAATGTTTAATAAAGCAAATCCATCTGATTTACTTTTTAAACAACCCATAATAGTACACGCTGTATAATTGAGAGCGAGATTAATGCATTTAGCATGCGTAGATTTGACCCAAACCTCAGCAGAACACTCTCTACTGCAGAAAAAAATAATACAGAGGCGGAGGTATGCATAACCTGAGATGCAGCTTACTCATTTTAAATTATTGAGTTTCCACAGCATATTATTGCACATATTGACCTTTTTTACTTTTTAAAAAATGGGTTTTGTGTGTCAGAGAAATTGCGATCAAAAGTGACTCTAAAAGATTTTAGGTGAAGAATTGTTATTCTGATGTATTCCTAACACGACACAATTTTCTTTTGTTTTGGTGCCTCATCGTGAAAGGATCAGTCAATCCCTCGAGGTTTGATTGTCCAGTAGGGTGTTTCAACAAGGAAATTTTTTTTTGGCACTATTCTCAGGGTGCTGTATTTGATGAGACAAGAAAACTGATGATGAAAGATGTGCATAGCTCAGTGGAAAAGGGTAAGTTTTCCTTAATTTTCTTCGACGACCATATGATCAGACGCCGTTTAGAGGTGGCTGAACGACCCTCTCTGTATTGTAAAATCAGAAAAATGTTCTACAGAGAGGGTCGTTCAGTCACCTCTAAACAACGTTTGATCATTATGGTCGTCGAAGAAAAACTTTCTTGTCTCATCAAATACAACACCTTGAGGATAGTGCCAAATTTTTTTTTCTTGTTGAAACACTCTATTGTCCAGGAGCACCGATTTAGATCTACAGTGCTGTCTCTCTATATGCACACTCTCTATATGCACAGCTTTTGTGTCGGTTGCATTCAAAATCAATTTGTTCACATTTTGACAAAGTAATAAAGAAAATTATTTTCTTCGTAACTAATTTTTCTTGTTTTTAATTTTCTTAATTTTATTTTTTCTGTCTCATATTATATTTAAAATAACACGGGAAATTCTAGAACAATAAAAAATGATAATTTATTAAAAGAAAGAAAAAAACCGCTGGGAATTTCAAAAAAAGTTGTGCATACAGTAGACTCTCGCTCAATCGGCTCTTTCTCAATCGGGCGACAAATTTTGTTGACAATTTTCACGTTTAATTATGAAACTAATTCGATCAAATTCGCTGTAGTTCTTCCTATTTTTTCGTGATTCTTTATAATTGAGCGCTTTTTGTGGAATTTACAAAGGTTTTGACTTTGACGCTCAATTCTATCGCTAAACCGGATGACATTTTGCCCCATATTCCCGATTGAGAGAGAGTCTACTGTATTCAGAGAGAGAACTGTCAAAAAAAGTACCCAAACTGTGCATATAGCGAGACAGCACTGTAGTTAGTTATAGCCATAAATACGTGTAGAAGATCTTTTCTCGCTCCCCATACACCACAGTAATTTGATGTTTCTTGAGGGGAAGGTGATGGACTGATAAAATATTTGCTGACTGAGATTTTTTTATAATTTAAGCTTCTGTGGTTCGAGAATAAGACCGTCTTCAGACTAGGGGTTTAGCCTAGTTTCTGAAGGTCTTATAATCCTAAATAGCAACCAATTTTACCTTAAATAGCAAACAAATAAATCGGGAAGCCAAACAGCCTCATGGCTAGATTCTCCTACTCTCTCTCTCTCTCTCTCTCTCTGTGAGCATACCCATTTTCCCAAATAAGTGTCCTGCGTGCATATGCACGGTCACTAAACATACAACCAATGAAGGGATTTTCCATCGTTTTCATCCCGGAGGTTGGAACCGACGCTAAGACGGCGATGGCCGCATGGGGGTGGGGAAAAAACAGATATGAAAAATAAATCAATCAATCAATTTAATTTGTTCTTCTGATTCAAATAGATTTATTCTCCTTAATAATCCATTTCTAAGTCAAAATTCTTCAAAAATTTTCGACTGATAAGAAATTAAGGAAGTTAAGCCTTATGGCTAAGCCTTAGATCTGAACTTTGTCTTATCTATATCTTGATATCCACATAAAAATAGATTTCTGCGAACGTCTTTCCATCGTATAATTGCTTTTGTTGAGAGAAAATGAGACGAGATGACAATGTGTGTGGTATTTGGAAAAAGTGAAATTTTACATTAGGGACTTTCTAGAAACATTTTGGGAAAATTAAGTCCTATTTTCTGAGAGTTATAAATTAATGAGATTATTAGGAACGTCACTTACTATACCTTTAACTTTTACCCACTGAAGCAATTCCTCCCTGAAAATCAGTTCTTTTTCCAACTAAGCAATAATAGTAGACGTGCATACTTATTTTGCAGAACTCTCAAAGGAAGCTTCTACGAAAGAATAAAATTATTGTAATCATTGGGCCAAGTGCAATCAAATCAAGTGAGATTATGTACATATTTAGAAATATAAAATTAGTTCTATAATTTACAAGCTTAATTATATAAGCCTATTTTCCTTCTAGTTACTTTTCACAAACTAAAAATTTCTCACTTAAAAAGTTGCTTTCCATTCTAATTCTTAGGAAAAACTGTCGAGATCATTAGTTCGAAGCTTTTCATTTTTTTCTTTACTGCGTTATTTTTCATCTAATATTATTTGTTGGTGTAGTCCAAAATAAATTCCGTAACGTGTGATTAAATTGAATTTATGTTCCCTTTCTTACAGCTGACCTCAGTAACTCAGATCGATAAAAATTGGATGTCAAGCGAAGAGTGGAAATAGTGATTAAAGCAGAGGTTTCACTAACTTGAGCACTCCTTAATCCGCCCACTGTGTATAGACACGACACACGATGCGTATTTTGAATACACTATCATGTTACAGTATAATAATATTGTGAAGGGCGCTTCTGGTGCAAATCAGATTAGATAAATATGCAAAACTACCAGCGTAATTTTATGAATAAGCATTTGAAATTCAACACAAAAGTGTTAGTGCATTTCTTGGATAATCACAATTTCATTTGAAATTTAATTGGCAGCATAAATAGACCAACATAGTAAATCCTTTTTCGATATTAATATCAATATTGTCGCATATATTCATATAAAGATTTTAAGTAAAAAAATTAAATATTTCCCACCCACTCCCCATAGGATTTTCCCTAAATATTCACTTTGCTTTCATGCTCTTTCACACCAATAATGGAGTTACACCAATAATGGAGATGCCGGTCCAGAAAATTCTTTCATAATTACTTCTAAAGACTTGCAGAGAAAAAATAATCGTTTTTAAAAATTGGTTGTACAATAAAAGAGTGTGTTATATTATTATAAATTCTAACTAAATAGTAGGAACATAAAAAATGATTAACTGGTGAAAATATACCAACAGATCAGACTATAAAATGAATAACTCGCGAATGGTCAAATTTACAGGAGAGCGATTTAAAGCTGAGATTTGTATTACTAATAATTCAAATAATTTAACTTCATCATCATAATATATACATCAAACGAAAGGATTCGCTAATATTCATCGCTAATAGCTATCTTATTTCTAAAAAAAAAATCACAATACATTGTATATTTTATTAACTATTAGAACATTTTCCGATCTGTAATATTTTTTCTGAGCTGGCATTTCAAATTCTCAGAACAAGAGTCGAACAACTCGCGTTTTTCCACGATGCCAAAAGGTCCCGGCTGATGACGCATCACCTGTTAAAATTGTTTCGGTAGATATTCCTATACGCACTCACTACTATGTGAGTATACGAATCGTATTAAGTTATTTGTAAGTGATATTTAACACTTCGTAGAACCCTAACTAAAAGTGTCACGGAACATTCGGAACATTTAAACATTCGGAGCTTTAGTCAGTTCTTTTCTGTTGTCTGAATCAGAAATTCCATCTCCTTGGGTACTGTATCTAAAGATTTTTAACCATTTGATGTTTTCATCTTTATCAGAATCATGGAGTAAGGGAAAGTGGTGTGCCTTTGAATGCGGTAGCCTTGAATGTTTCAATTTTCCTCTTATTTTTCGAAGCAAAAATTCTACTTTATGAACAATAGTTAATACTATTAACTATTTTTTATTAACTTCGCTTAACAAAATGGATTTTTAGCTTTGGGAAATAAGAGAAAAATTGAAGCATTCAAAAACTGACGCATTCAAAGGCATGTCACTTTCCCCCATAATTCTTCTCAATAATTTGCAAAAACACTTTCAATTTGTTCTTTTAAGGCTTTTATACACTAACAATCAAGAAAATTACATCTGCGGCACGTCAAACTCCCACATAAAATGCATATGGCAGCAACTGCCACTTGGTCCTTCCGAGTGCAGATTTTTGTTTTTGCAATATATTTACATTGATATTTAATTTTTATTCAAAATTTTATAACGAAAAAATAGCCAGATAAATTCTGCACGCATTCAATCAGGCCTCCAGGCGAAATGTTATATTCTTCACTATTAAAAATTAAATTGAAAACTAAATTGGCAACGGCTGCCACTAGGGTCCTTCCAAGTGTAGAGATGATAAAATTTCAGAAATTTCACAGCAGTCACCACCTACTTTAGGCGGTAATTCATGAAATTTCTTGAAATTTACCAACTCTATCCAAGTGTTAACATTTTGAAAGCCGAGAAAAAATATCACGTACAATACCAAACTGGCATAACATACCAAACGCGGATATTCTCATTAAAACAGAATATTTTCAAATTTTTTTTGTATTTGCAAGACTTCTACAACAGTTCCAGGACACATAAATTCAATTTCTAATAAAGATTTTTACATTTCACGTATTTTTTGTGATCATTGGATCTAAATTCTTAAGTAACAAAAACCAATAAATGTATACACTGGTAGGGGAGACAGGGGTAGAATTAGCCAGCAAATGAAGCTTTTTTTTCGCGAGTGGCCTGTGAAAAAATGATAAGTTTTGTCTAATATTTTTATGTTTCATAAGTAGCATTAGGATATTGGCTATATGAAACAGTGTAGTTCAAAGCTCTAAAATCCTTGGCTTTTTCTTGAGAGGATAATGAAAAAAGTACTGCACATTGGCTACACTTACCCCTGCCTGGGTAGAAATAGCCACTTTTGGGGTACTAATTGCCACTAGTTTACCAGATGAAATTTTAAACTGGAGATACCAAATATTGTTTCACTTGATACACTGAAGCCGACTGATGCTAAATATGTTACTTAAACCTAAAGAAAAGGGCTTTAGCCAACTTTTTTATGACATTTTTGTAATTGAGGCAAAATTAATGCAAACATTCTGAAAAAATCTATTTCTCAAGTTGCTCATACAAATGGCAATATTGCTTGGAATATCAGTAGTACTCTTTCATCTAACAATTATCCATCTATTAGTGAAAAATCATTGATAGTTTTAGCCCGCCACGGAAGAGTGACTACAACAGCCCCGAGGGCTGTTTCAGTGTTTATCATCTTATATAAAAAAGTGGATAATTATTATCCAAGTGAAAAATATTTTTTAATTAGGTTTATTAAACCAGAAACGAGGTAAAACTATGAAATCTTGACTAGAAATTCAGAAAACCAAATGCTGGTCCAAAAACTGTAACATCAAAACTACAATTTTATACCCATTTTATAAAAATGCTTTTAAATTGTAGGATAACAGGATCAGAGTTATAAATATTTCTGGCAATATAGGGATGTGTTCCTACTTTCATTAAAAAATACTTTGCTCGATGTACATTTTAAGAAAAACGAGAAAAATCCACTGTCTACTTTTACCCCTGGCTATAGGTACCCCGGTCTCCCCTATACATGTTTTTTTAGTTATGTAGGGGAAAGTACTCTCCTTTCGAACGTTCATGCCTTCGAATCATGTGAATTTTCTTTTATTTTTCCTGAGAGACTTACATACAATTATCACGTAATTATCAATAATTGATGATAAGCTAACTAATATTTAATAGAAATATGTAAATCTCTTAGAAAAATAAAAGAAAATTCACATTATTCGAAGGCATGAACGTTCGAAGGGGGAGTACTTTCCTCTAGTAAAAGGCATTCAAATATTTATTTGTGATGCGAAACTCCATAAAAATGTGGCAATTTACACCAATATGATATTCTACGCCCATTTTTTGGTTTTTGGCCTACTTTTAAATAATAGAAAAGTTAGAAAGTATTTTTTTCTACAAAACGAAAACAAATTAAATTCTTTACACATTGGTGTTATTTCTTTAGCATAATATGAATTAGAATTCCTGCTATGAAGCTTTAAACTTAAAATTGGAGTAAAATTCCACTTTGAGTTTTAAAGGGTTAAAAAGTGTAGGCACAGTATAAACGAGCACAAACTTGAATAAAATGAACTGGTACAACATTCAAGAAAACACTATTTTACCAAAAGCAGTCAGTCAAAAAGAAAAATGAGAAGTAAAAAATCAAAGCAATCAAAGTTTTTACTATATTTTTCTAATTTTGTTTCCTGCTCGTTTATTTATATTCTTGATTATTTTTAATGTTTTACTGTCTATTTATTATTTCTTAGTTGTTTTTCAACCTTGGAATTTAAATTTTTACTGTCACGTGTTTTACTGATAAAAATTTATTTTGTAATGATTTAATGTAACATTAAATATTTCAATAAATAATACCGTCAAATTGCTCATTCAAACACGAGGAGTCAGCCAGGATGCTCTTGACAGTCAAAACGATGACGTCACACGGCCGAGTTATTCGACTCCTATCCTGACTAAAATGAAAAATGTGTCTCTGATTTTGCTTTTTGAAAAAAAAACGCTATAACTTTGAGAATAATTAACTTTCCGATATAATATTCACAGGAAAGGTAGAGGGTGTCAAGGGGCACCTGAAAAACGAGAAAAACGAATTTTGCAAAAAATCGAGTTATTCGACTTACAATCTGACAAGTCGATATACGCTTTTCGCCAATTTTCCCACTATTGTGTTGGTTGGTTGGTTCTCAGGAAGCTTTCACACGTGTTCAATGAGAGATAATTGAATCTCTCGCCAATAGAGGAAAATTATACCACGAAAACTTAATTTAGATAGCTATAAGATAGGGTTATCCTAGGAAAATAAAAGGCGATAGATAAGCAGCATAAACTGAAAACAGCAAACAGTTCTACATATAATACATATACTATCCTCACAATTTTCAATGTTCGAAAGGATTTTTATTATCCTTATTATTTTGAGGGTAATTATCCAAACATATTCAGAATCACAAATCTATAAACTTAGAAGATCAATAACAATTTACGATAAAGCCATATTCCTATGGTTATTGTTCCACATATATTTATAAATAATAAATATTACGATGCAACAATAAATAAAAAGCACTACGTAAGGCAATTCTCGCTGAAAATTGCTAGACATTCCACAAAATGTCGAAATGTGTTGTTAATAATTTAGCAAAAAAATTATATGTAAAATTTATTATTTTGATGAAAACTCATTTTGTTCTGGACAAAATTAGTGCTTCACATGCAACCGCTCGATGAATTTGAGAAAATCGATTTGTATCCAGAACAAAGAAACGGGAATTTCTTAAACACCTCTCAAAAACAGCCAATGGTTATGTCACCTACTTTCGTGAAAATCGTATATGTATAATTATTATCTGGCATGACTTGCACGACCTTTCTTATTTCGAAACCAAACTAAAGATAGATCAATTTGCAAATCAGGGTGCTTAGCACAATTTGGAATTTGTGTAAAATCGAAATCAATTTTGTGGGTAAAAAGAGTTTTGTTGAGTCAATTTGATCCATTGCGCCCATCGAGATGAATTTTCCCGAGCTTTATCCCCAAAACACAGCTCACAATGGAACTCGCATGCTTATCGAGTTGGAAACACTGCGAGCCTGCGAGGTTACTTGATACGAATTTTAACTATCATAACTTATGGGGCTTATGGGTTTATCATTTTGGGTAGATTTTAAAATAATTTGTTAAATATCTTCAATCGATAAGAATTCACGTACTGCTTTCACAAGAAATCGGACACACAGTTAATTTTGGCTTGCTACACATTGGTTTTTCCGGATTTTTTTTTTACATCTACATTAAATTTATTATGATAATTTTATAAATTTATTTACCAAAAGTGCGGGTGTCTTTGTTCCAACGGGTAACTTTGACCTCTTTGACACTCACACATAAGATCAAGCGATTGCTTTGATATAGGGGCTCCAAATTCAAAATTTTAACAACTTTTGAATGCAAAGTTATGGGACGGTTCCTTTATTGAAAACTTCACTAAAAATATAGCAGCGCTTGCTATAATTAGGTGACACGATCTAACAAATAAACTAAAAAAAAATTGATGATTTTGCTTATAATAGCATATTATTTAAGTATCTAAAAAAAATTGTTACAAACAGGAATAAATAAATTAAATTTTCGTTTATTTTTTTTAAATTTTGTACAAGCGATAAAAATATTTAAAATAAAAGCCTCAACTATTTTAGTGCTTATTAAGACATTTCATTTTGGCTCCAGATATTCAAGATTAAATAATAAAGACCGCGGAAATATGATTATTTCAAAATTTAATAGTTGCAGCTTCTGTATGTATGTAATTGCTTGACCTAGATCGGAACATAGATATTTACGGGAAAGGTCTTGGCATCAGCTACAACATACAGTAGACTCTCGCAAATTCGGGCATTTGGGACCGAAATGTCACCCAAATTAGAGAGAAATTCGGGCGTCAAACTATTCGAAATGCAACGATTTTTTTGAACATCTGCATACTCATATTGATTTTACATTTTCATACTTATTATGAATTGCATTAAAACTTCATAATAATGCATAATCACATCATAACTTAAGTCAAACTATGGCAAATTTTGGCATAGTTGCTTTATTTGATAAAATAAACTCAAACTTGAAAAATGTCAACAAACTCTTTCAAATTTAACTGCCACACGAATTAAAAAGTAGCCCGATCTTAAAAGAGCCGAATTAGCGAGAGTCATTTCAGCTCAATCGGTTGAGTTTTAGATTTAAACAGTTATTCAAAATGGCGGACAGAAACGTCAAATCTAGATGGCGACCACGCCATCTTGTAGATCTCGAGCATCTTGCCCTTAGATGTGAAGACTTTCATTGTCATTTTTTTTTATAAGAAATTGTTAATTTTTGGTATTTCTAAGGGGGCAGTCACATGCGCCCTATCCCAAATGCAAGCCTTTTGTCTTGATTTTTTTTAACATTCTGAAATTTTATAAAATAAGTCCTATTGGCGCTATAAACTATAAAACTATAAACGCTTATAAACTATAAAAAAATACCGCAATATTGATAGTCATTATGGCGAAAAGTGGAGAAGGGATTAGCAGCTCGTGTTTAATTTTTTAGAGTAAATTTGAAAAATAGTAAAAAAAAGGGGCAAAGTCACCTGTACTTACGGTATGTGAATAATTATAATAACAATTATTCTGTGATATTTTATACAGGACCTACGCATTTTCACAGAAATTTCTAGTCATGCATAATTTTGTCTTACAAGGGTGAAATTGTCTGTCATGCTCAGTGATATCAAATGCAGTAGAGTTCACTGGATGAAATTCTAATGTTTTTAGGGTAAGAAGAATTTCTTTGTGACTTGAAAAGAGGACTCTAACTTGGAATACTTACATCTACCGAGTACTCTACCATTTGTTCCAATTAGTGTCCCCACTTGTGATAATTTACGCAATAAGAATTTACTTTATGCAGCCTAAAATGTTGTATGGATGGATAAGCTCCAATTAATTTCACAAATAGTTTATTGGTATCTATTAGCTTAAGACACAAATTTTGTAGTTGAATATAAGTGGTAAATTTGGAGATAATTTGCTACTCTTGGACAAATTGTGCATTTGCTGAAATTATGCATTTTGTGCGCGTGTGAATTGCGTCATCAATGCGTCAAAGAGTTTTTATATTAAGAAAATACCTGTAATTTTGAGTAAAATTATATGACGTCTCTTTGCGATATCATATTCAATCTATGAAATGTGCATAATGAAAAGGATTCATTAGTGGATGACTTACGATTTTATGATGCAAAGCGGTGAGTTCACGTTCAGTGACACGTCGATTGGCGGCCTCGCGTCTTCGTTGACGAAATTGGCTGTACTTATATGCCAATATAACACCTGGCAGGGCCAGTGCCTCCAATGGTGATCGCCGACCGAAGGGCATATTTCCATCACAACCTAATACATTGACTTGGAAGAATTTGGCATAGATGTATTCAACTGAAAATCCAATTTAATCTGCAGCAATGCAGATATATAAATGCTTCGCTTGAGATGTTCCTCACTCATTTTCTCACGCTCTCATATTTTTTTCTTTTGTTTTTTACACCATGAACTGCAGAGTTTTTCCATGTTCTTATCCACTCTTTATACTTTCATGATTACTACACTACTGTCTTACTGGAAAGAGTTTTTTTTAAAAAGTATTTTTAGGCTTATATAGACATTTGTAACCTATAGGTATTTCCCGCGACTTTGATCTATATAGCTGTGTCTGACATCTGACTCTTTTGTCTCGCTTGGACCACTTCAAATTTTCACCTTGAAACCATTTTATTTTTTTTCTTTCGCAATTTTAAAAGATTCCTGTATTTTTCTATAAATAAAATTAAAATAGTACTCTTCTAAAAATCCTCTGCTTCTCTATAATAAAGTTTAGGAATACGACATTTAGGAATTGAATGATGATACAGAAAGACTGATGTTTATATGAAGATATGAGGAAAAAAAATCTGCAACACCACTATCTTAATGTCGGAGTGAAACTGAGAGAAATTCCGTGATTCTCACAAAATTTTGCGAGAAGAAAACTTTATAGAATACACGGGAAATTCTTCTCCACGCCGACGCAATGGAGGATAATTATTAGAAGTATTCGAGAGCACAATTTGCACTAAAAATCTCTCACTCTCTCAAAATAAATCTCATAAAATTAAGTTATGTACTTCTCAATAAAAAAATACAAAATATTCCTAACATAACAAAAATGGAAGTCTTTATCATTATGCTCCCAAAAAAAAAGAAAATAAATAAATAAAAAAGTTTCCAGAAACATAAAAACAGAACTTTGGTAATGAATCGATTGGAGAATGGCGCATGTTCAGAGAGTGCGAATTTCACATGTAATTCTTGTGAGTTTTTTGTTTAGATAACTGAAGAAAATGTATTATACTTTCCAGGATAGGTCGTGAACAAAATCGTGGACACGCTTTAAACGATAATTCTAAATCAACAAGAAACATTTGCTACTTATGCAAATTTCAGAAATTGTGAATAAAATAGTATGAATAATGCGTTTAAGTGAATATGATGTCATTGTTTCCTTCTGTTCAATCGAGGGAACTCATCGACTATGATATTACATAGAAAGCGATATATGTATCACACATTTTTAACACCTAATACAAAAACATTAAAAAAGTTTCCATTCTTCAGGAGAGAATAATTGATTCCAACGAGATTTTTTTGTGACTATTCCTCCCAAATAACCTAGGAATTATGAAATATGATTATTATCCTTAATCCCTGAGAAAATACGAAAAAAAATCTCATTCATGTCTAATTTGTAGGAGAGCGAGAGAACAATTAATTTTGTTTCAAATAAATTTTTCTCAAATAAGTAAATAATGTTTATTTCATTCTTCATTCTTTCGAAAAACCTAAAACCGCTAAAACCGAAGTACTGTTACTGTTCTGTACACTTTTATTTCGCACGAAATTCATTCTATGATTGATTTATTCAAAAGAAATCTAAACCATCTATTTCGGATTTCGCGAAACTACAGCCTTTTACTTTATTACAAATCGCTGTATACTCTATTCCTGTAATATACTTGACGTAATCTTTCCGTAATTATTTTTCAACCCCAAAGACTGGTTCAGACTCAGAGCCTAAAACTGATGATTGACAAACTTCCCATAATTGATCAAACCTGCCTAAGTCGATTAAGAAATATTCTCCTTAGAGCCCTTCGTAGAGCCTTTTAAACTTTTGGCCTCGAAAAAGCATTATAGGAAAAATTCGAAAATATTTTCTTAGACGAAATAATTTTTTTCTAAACGATTTTATGTCTAAAAAATATGAAAAACATTGTCTATGTCTATAGTATGAGGATGTTCGGTTTACATTTTAATTTTACTATAGGAGAGAAAGAAGGGAAGGGAAATTACGGTCATGTTAAGGGTTACATGGGTTACGAGGATTAAAAAAACAACCTATTTTTCTATTTTTTTTTTTCAAAATACAGAAAAAAAATTTATAAAGGCTTTTAGTTTTAGACCTTTTAGACACATAAAAGTACAATATTTGAGTTATATTTTCTGAAATTTTCATTTTAAAATTTTAAAAATTCAGCCATTAGTACCTGATGTTCGGGGACCTTTTTTGAAAAAAATTATGTTGTGGTAGTTACAATTACTCAGAGTAGGTTCATTATTAAACCCGTAATCGGACAAAGGAATTTTGAAAAAAATCCAGTGTTCAAATACTAGTTCAACTCATCTGTTAACAGTAAATATTTTATTTTTTGACTTCTGATGAACCTACTCTGAGTAATCGTGACTACCACATAGTAAGTTTTTTCAAAAAAAAAAAAGTTTGCAAATATTAGATCCTAACCAACTCTATGGTATGTGGTCTGTAGAATTGAAGCCAACTCTTACTTTTACATACAAATACATATCAGAATTCCTCTGCATTCGCGACCGTTACGCGAAATGTCTTAAAGAGGGGAGTGATTTCTTATTATAAGATAAGGAATACTGGGGCACCATCGAACATGGGATACCAAGGAACATTGATTTTTATTTCTAAACTACTTAGACTGTGACGATAATTTCTTCAGTAAGCAAGCATCCCTACATTCATGTAGAATTCATATAGGTATCGTCCTTTGAAATCTAATATATAATTAAAAAAATCGGTGCTACACCGTGTTTGGTGGTGCCCCAAATTCCCCTACTTATCCCTGTGAAGGGATAAATATACTGAATTTCTGTCTAAATAACTTTTCCTTATCAACCCTGTGTAAACTGAGTAACGGATCTAGCTTCAAATAACCCAATATCAAGAAGACAACTTACCATGGGAGTGGTCCCAACGATTGAATTGAAAAAAAAAAATAATAATATAAAAATATCAGAAAGGATAGTTTCAATTTTACACTTTTATGTTCTTGAAAGCCTTAATAAAATATTTTTTTTATTATGTTTAGGAAATATATATTTAAAATATATATGCTATTTAAGTCTTGGTGACACCACACATATAAATCCTTAATGGCCCATGGTTTGACACAAAAGCGGGTTCCTAGAAGATCTCAAGACGCTATATATCTATAGCCTCTAAGCCTTTATATTATAGCCTTAAACAGGTTATATCTAACCGTTTAAGCATCTAGGTTAGATGACAATCATACGGATGGATGTGGTGGACAGACCGAGTCACATAAATCTTCTAATTCAAAAAGATTTGTAAAAAAATATAAGAAATGGATGGAAGGAGGTAATTTCAACCATAAAAAAGCGTGATTGTTGATATTAATTGATCTCTCAAACAACCATCGATATAAGTTGAATTTTTTGAAGGACTTTTGCTGGAGTTTTAAGAAACCTACGAGGAAAAATAACAAAAAAGTAATTTAAAAATTAATAATAAACAGTAGTTAATAATTCATTGTAGTTGTTTTTTGTGAAACGGTTTTTGAAAAAAAAATGATTGAGTTGCCCCGTTCGAAAAAATACTAGTAACTTTAGAAAAAGTTTACAATTCGTTGTTTTGGCTTAGTGTCCATCAACGACAAGCTCATCAAGTGTATCCTCAGATCCAGATCCCGTGAGATCAGATAACTCGTCAAGGCACTTTTGTCGTTTTCGCACATTCCAATGAAGGCACTCAGCTAGCGAATCGAACCAGTCCGAGATCTGATCCTGAGCACAAATACTTGGCACTGGATATATTGATGTTGTCACTCTGAGGCTGTCGCCGTGAAGAAGTTCTTGCCGATTACGACCATCGAAAGACACCCATGCAGTATTACGACTATCCGGGGAAATCGATATCTGGTCAAAATAAAAAAGAATCATTTTTTTCACAAAAAAATCAATCTACCATTCTACAGACCTTTAGCTCAACACCAGCGGGCACGACAATTGGACGAAAACTGAGCGAGTGTGGACAAATGGGAGTTACCATAATGGCAGGAACTGAAGGATGAATCATGGAGGCTCCTGCAGCTACAGCATAAGCTGTACTTCCGGTTGGCGTGGAAACAATCAATCCATCACCCTGTACTGATGTGATGTGCTTGCCATCAAGAAATAGGTCAATGTTGCTAAGATAAGGACTTGGTCCACGATCAATCACCACTTCATTGAGCACAAGAATGTTAGTAGAACCATCATGTGAACCATGTATATTCTCCAACATAGGAAGATAATCGTAATCCATTTTGGCAGATTTGCGCACAATCATACACCGCAGACGACTTCGAAGAGTAAGTGCTGCATGACCCTCTAGAACATTGGTCACTTGTTCCTGGAAATTGTCAAACTGGAATGGTGTAAGAAAACCCAGAGAGCCCAAATGGAATGCCATCACAGGCGGAACAGACTTCTGGAACAGGAGTGATGCATACAAAAGTGTCCCATCGCCCCCGAGGCACACAATGAAGTCTATCCTGTCCGTCAGGTCATCCTTTCCGTCTCTGAAATGATATATAAAGTGAATAAGTGTGAGCTGACAAATTTCTAATTAAAAAGATGGAAATTTACTTACTTGAATGTAACTAATTTGTCCTTAATCTTGTGGAATCTCTTGTCTTCGAGAAGGAGTGGATCTTCCAATACAGCCGACTCCACCCAAACTACCATATTTTTTTCCTGCATAACACAAACAGAATGATAACTATTTTTTTCAAAATTGTGATAATTTTGTGTGAGATGACAACTATATATTTTATTTCAAATGTTCTAGAAATTTACAGTATTTTTGATAGGTGTTCTTTACGCTGTTACTCAAAATTCGGTCAAATAGAACCGGAGATATAAGCCGGTCAGTTTTTAAAATTTGACATCATGTAAGTAATGGTTCTCTATTTCCTATATACTGAGGACATTATAATAACACATTTAACCATTTCCTGCAGTCAGCATACCAGCGCATAATACCTATATATATATCAGACCATGAAAATCGTGATTATTATTTCCACCAAATTGATAAACAATTTCACTGAAAATATTCCAAGCCCATTTTGATAGAAAGACAAAAGTCTAAGCTTTGAGCTCTGATATACATTTTTTTGTTTATTGATTTTATTATTTTTATTGTTAAATTTCACTTGGCGAAAGATTCTAGTCCATGAAGGGTTAAAGTTTTAAGTGGAATACTTTACATTACAATCTCAGTTTTTGTGGTCCTAAGTGAATCCCTGACTTCGTTCAATCGCACCTAGTCTTTCGGTTTTCGGTATAGCTATGTAGCTACAAAGTACTGGTGCTAGATTTTTCCATGGACTCTCTATTGATTCAAATTTCAAAAAATCTATCTATCTATCTATTTTAGGAATTAAATTGTTGAAAATTTTTACCCTGGAAATGTGAGTCATTATGAGAAAATCACAACTACTGAACATTAATATAATTCAGAAAAAATAAACATAAATTATTGACTCATTTTATTATAAAAAAAATTGTGTAATGTCAACACAAAATAATTTTAGATTGTAAACATGTCTTCAAATTTGCCTATGAGAGTGAGAGGGACGATTGAAGAATCTAGACTTCACCTCAGTGAAATATTTAAAACATTTTTAAATAAAAGTTTAAGCTGAATGTAGTGGCGTCTATACACTAGATATCTTTATGTCCATATTTAGTAGTTTTTCCTACGCAAGCGTAGGCAATTTGCTTCAGTATGAGCATAAATTTCTCGAGTGTGTAGATGCCTTAAACCTCAACAATTATCACAAATGAATGAAATATTCCATGATTGGGTAATTTGATCACTGCAACCATTTGAATTGTAATTGCACTTCGATTGTATTCGTTTTCCTAAATAAAACAAAAAATAACACTGAAATTGTTCAACATTAAGTTACTATAGCGAACCATTAAGGAAAATAGTGAAGACGGAAACAGTAATTTTTAACTTTAATTTCTTAATACCAGAAATATTATGGTGTGATCAGATTCTTTCTTAAATTACAGAAGAAAGAATTATTCAGTTATAAAATATTTCTCCACTTTCTTGATGGAAATTTTGGCAATATCTTTACTATTTTCAAGGGCAAATCACGTTAACAATTATAAAAATGTATCCTTGACTATCCCGCAAATAGAAAATTTCTCATTGTTTTGGCACAAATTATATGTTGATAAAGGTGCTCTTGAAGGGTGGATAGCCTCTTGAAGACTTCTTACCTGAATAAGCCATTCAACAAGTTGGACAAAAGGTGGCAGTACTGTTGAATCACGAACCTTCTTGATAACGAGTACGGCTAGCGGTGGCTTATACCATGTTAACCGTTGACTGGCCGGATCTTGTATTTGCCTTCAATGGGATATAATCAGTTAACCATTATTTGTATTGAGGATAACATATTTTTCTATAAAAAACTTACATAACCATCGCCGAGTTTTTCATTATACGTCCACATGGTCCAAATTGTTGAAACGGTGACGGTGCATTGAGGCTTCTTGTACGCCTGTAAGAAATAGAAAAGAAATTTTTTGTGTCATTGTATTGCTTCCAAAAATTTTGTTGTTACTTTCCATTTAGATGCCTTTTTATAGACTTATATGCTTTTTATAGACTATCTTTAAACAACGGACGAAAAAAAAACTATTTCAATTGCACTATTAGTTTAAATGTTAATAAATTTCTTAGGAAAAAACCTAAATTTCTGTTAAATTATCAACCTGAGAATTCTTAGTGATGGATCTAATTTCTGGATATTTGCATTCTTTTTTAAATCAGGCAAATTATTGCAAATTTCATCATTTGAATCCATTATTCACAAACTAAATTAAACAGAGTACACACAGCACAAGAAAAATACTGATTTTCCGCGGCGGAAAATACGTTTACGTTGAATTCAGCGGAAATATCATGTATCTGCGATGAGCACACTCAGCCAACTGATCACCTATCAAATGGCTATAAGTGTGTGTCTCTATTTAGCATATTAAAATTCCCTCAACCTCATCATCATTGGCTGGCAATACAGAGAAAATCGAGAAATCTCAAGAGTGTAGAACACGTTTGAGTTGAAATTACAAGTTGTTTTGTTTTTTATATCATCATCATAATGGATACTTCACTTTTGTATTTTGTCTGTCGATGTCATTTTCTCGCGAGATTCTCTTTTGAAACTCAAGTCATCACAGCTACACAAACGCACAAATCTCGATAACTTGATAATGATCCAAGCGAGATATGTCGTTGCTACATGTAATTGTAATCTTTTGCTACGTTCAACACATTTATCTCCATTATCCTGGTAAAACACTGCACATAAAAATTTTAAAACATATTTATTGTATTTATTTTAATTAGGTGAGATTCTTTGCAATCTCACCTTCTGTGGTCCGAGGTCACATCCGACTTCGTTAGATCGGGCTCAAACTTTGTATGTACATGTTTCGACTCTCATAAATCACGAATAATCCGCTAAAAATCGCTAAAAAGGCTTTTGGAGAGATAGGGGGAAGTGGGGCAACTTTGAGATTGGGATTTTTAACCTAATTTTAAATAAATAAATATTATCGTGATATAGGGGAAACTGGGGCACCACCAAACACGGGGTACCACCAAACACTAATTTTTATTTCTAAACTACTTGGACTATCTCGACCATTCCTTCACTAGACAAGCATCCCTATAGTGCATGTAAATTCCTATCGGTTTTATCCTCTGAAGTCGAATATCCGATTAAAAAATCGCAGTGTTTGGTGGTACCCCGTGTTTGGTGGTGCCCCAGTTTCCCCTAATTTAGATTTTCAATTTGTTTGTGCAGCTAAATTATACCACAATAGGGCTATCACAATAAGCCTTTTTAAAAATAGATGAAAAATCCTAATTTCAAAGGTGCCCCACTTCCCCCTATGCAGTTTTTGGCAAAGGTTTAATAGCAATGGACGGCTAAAAGTTCGTGATGTCAGATTCAGCTCTTTCGCCATTTTAAACACCTCAACTATCATACTCTCAATAACTCAGCCCCTATGACATGGATAATTTTCAAATTTTAGTATGTTATAAGTGGACTTAAAATCTTGTGATTAAAAAAACTTTACGTTTTCCCACACCCCTATGATTTCAATGAGCTTTTTACGTAGCTGGAATTTTATTTTCAAGAATTTTAGAATAAACAAAAAGTCTCTTTATGTTTTCTTTTTTGGTTCACTTATAATTGTTAATTCTAGGCATTTTAGTATTTTCTACACAGGTATAGCTAGCATTGTTTTGAATTGTAGTCTTACAATGTACCTGATTTCTTTTAACTCTTTCGCGTCCCACTTTTATTCAGCAGATGAATTCATGTAAAATTGAGTTTTTCCTAATGCTTTATGATCAAATATAATAATTCAGAGAGGAAAAAAATGTCCATTGAGTGAAAACTCGGAAAACCCCCGGGTCATATATGACCCTATTGTCCTCAAGGGAAGTGTACATACCATTTTCAAAATCTATATCACGGGCTTTTTAAGAGTTTTTTTTGCTTGAAGTTATTAATTTGGCTAAAACCATGGCAAACTGGATTGTCTTGATGAACACTGTACTCCTGGTGTTCAAGGAATCTTCCTGGTAATTCCATGAACAGTCTCTGTCACACTATTTTGGGTGGTATTTGGCAAAAATAAACTTGTCCAAATATTTATTCAAACACAATACAATTGCACAATATGAGACGCTTGCAGAATACTCTAAAATATTGCAAAATATGTTATAATTCATCAGATATAAGATGAAATGTCCAGGAGCAAGATGTCCCACATGCATTTCACAAAGAAAAATAATGTCAACTACATTTCGCTATAGGTTTGGGACGAAAACACTGTTACCCTTGGAGACAACAGGGTCATATATAACCCGTAAAATTCTACAAGCTTTTCTGGAAAATTGAGAGTAGTTTATTATATCGAAATATGCAATATACAATCTTTGGATATTCTATTGTGTGTTTCTAAAGAACTTTTTGCTGAAAAAAATAAATTAATAAAAAAAATTTTGAAAAAGAAAAGTCATTTCACAAAGTTCGAAATTAGTGATTTTTGATCTCAAATATTTTCTTTTCATGAATATCTGGAGTCTTGAGAAAATTAGCCAAGAATTTTACATCCTTCTATTATGATGTCGTGCACAAACCGATAGATTTCAATTAATGTAAATAGTCAAAAAAAATTGTTTTTTTCCCCGGGTCATATATGACCCTAATGACACGACAAAACGCATACAAAACGTGATTTTTAACCGGTTTAGAACCGGTTTTTCAAAAAAAAAACTAATAGCACAGAAATCGTCGTACGCGCGCGTAGATATATTTAAAAAAAAGAATTATGAAGATATCTCTATCCAAACCAGAGATATTGCGTACTACGGACGGCCGGACCCGAAATTACCGGCTTATGATTTTCGGCATCGGGGATGTTCAAAACATATTCCCTGTGAATTTCAGCTCGATCGAAGCACTTTGAGAAAATCCGAGGATTACAATAGGTGTGATTAGAAGGAATCACACCTAATTAGAGATCGATGCAAGCCATATAAGCTTGGTGTGCTAAAAAATGACAGAAGGGGATGGAGGGAAGGATCTGATATCACTATCTGATGTCGTCCAGCCGGCAGGGAAACTTCTTGTAATATTCGACACTTTGAGGGTAAAGTCAGACACAAAGAATAAATAGATTATAATTGTGGAATTTTCATCCAATATTTAATGAATAATTTATTCTATCTAAATATTTATTCTTGTTAAAAGATTTACCCACTAAAAATTCGTTAATTTTAAATAAAATTGATTTAGTAAAACTTCAGTGGTGAGCAGTTCATTGCGATAAATATGACAGAATTTCACGTTGACTTCAGTCAGGGAGGTATGAATCCCCGTCAAATCATTGCTCTACCTGCCGATTTTACTCGGAGGTTTTTTGAATTGTAACGGTATATTCTAGTGCATTCAGAGGAAATCTGTAGATTTTCTGCAGGATTTCTGCCTGAAAATCTGTAGATTTTCGGCAGAAATTCTTCCGAAAATCTGCAGATTCTCGGCAGAATTTCTGCATAGAAAATCTGCATAGTCTCCATTTTGTCAACAAAAATATTGTTGATTTATCAAGAAACTGTAGAAGTTTCAAAGAAAATTGTATGCTCTGCTTAACAAGCATTACCGATTAAACATTTTAGATAACTAAAAAGTTGCGAGCATAAACACAAATTTCTTAAAGATCGCCAATCGAATGATACAAAAAACACAAAATTTTGGTCGAGACTGTGTTTATAGATATCACTTCACTATTCTGTACTTATAACACGACGTCGCAGAATTCTTTATTTTATATAAACACTGTGAAATCACCAAGAATCACTTTATTTATTTTTGCAAACTTCAGTGAAAAATATTCCATCTTTTCAGACACAGCTGTCTGGAAAGTCTGGGATGTAGAAAAAAATCTACAGAAAATCGGCAAAATAACTACAGAAATTCGTCAGAGTATGCACCAGGATTCGTCAGAAAATCTGGAAAAATTTCTGACGAATTTTGTGCCAAGCATAAATAAAATTCGTAGGAATATCTACAGATTTCTCGGCAGATTTTCGGCAGAGGTGTAGATATTTTCTGCAAAAAACTTAAAGATATCTGACGAAATTATTTGACGGGTCATAATAAAGATGAGTGAAGATACAGTGCCCGCTTCGTTATCCGGATGATTGGGAGACAATATGACAGATGTCCCCTTCATCCGGATGGATTTTTTGAATTTCTTCAACGTTTTGAAAATATAATACAATGTTTTTTTTTGTAGAATTAGAATAAAAGTTTTAATGCAGCTTAAAAAGACATAATTAGAGAATTTTATGCTATTATATTTCATTTATTAAACAAAAACATCACAGGATAATTCATTTTCATTGCTGAACACACATGTATACATGACCTCAAAATTATTTTAAATGTAACCGTCGATAATTCGTCCGGATTATGCCGATCCGGATTAGAGAGAGGGCACAGTATGTACTTCCCAACTATATTCGATTATATTTTGACACACTATTAATAATTACAATAAAAAATGCCTAAATAAATTTATGGTAGTTGAGACTATTTACAGATGACCTCGAAACACGTGCAACTCGAGTCTCGAGGTGCTGGCTTAACCATAATTATTATAATTTGAGGTTTCTGCTTACAAGGATAGGGGAAATTTTCTTTAAAAAGGCTTATTTTAAAGAAATTTCTCTTAGCGTATAGAGGCTTTAAAGTGTGTACATACAAATTTTAGATCCGATCTGACAAAGTCGCATTTCACCTCAAGCACCAGTAGTTGAGATTGTAAAGAATCTAAATTAAAAAGTTGGGGTGTTAAAAATGGCGAAAGGGAGGTGGATCTGACAGCAGAGATTTCTCTCACGCAAAACGATTTTTAGAGGATTATTCGTGATTTATGAGTATTGAAACATATACATAGGGTAAAGTGATATAATTTGGAATTAGTGTTACAAGTTGGACAATTCGCCGGTACAACTTGGATAGGGACTTTTTCTTGATAAATACAGTACAAAATTTGTTTTTAAGCACAAGGAACCAAATTATAAAACTAAAGCATTAAAAATATACAAATAAAAATGAAGTACTAAATTTATCAAGACAAAAAGCCCTGTCCAAATTGTGCATTGTCCAACTTGTACCACTGTCCAACTTGTACCACTTTACCCTATAACGTTTAAGCCCGATTTAATGAGGTCGGATTTGACTTCGGACCACAGAAGGTGAGATTATAAAGAACCTCAATTAAAAAGAGCTTAATAAAATTCCGATATTTCATTATCCCTGAAAATCTTCTAGAATATTAACTAGTCTTATCGAAGTACATTTTTTACATCACTAAGAAAATTCAATTAATAGGTGTTAAACATTCTCTCAACAATTTTACTAGAATTATAACTAGAAAAATTAGTAGGAAAAATATGTTACCGAATTATTTATATAGACTCCACTCTACACCCTCCACACTATTTATTCGAAATTTTTCACAGTTGTACACTGTGCGTCATACACAAATTTTAAGTGATATTTGAAACAAAAAGCACTCATTTGGTAACGTTTTATTTATCGAGTTTCATTTCAATAAAATTTTTCCTAAAGAGGTCCCAGAAAGGTAAAAAACTGTGATTTGCCTAAATATGATTGGATTGAAAAACTGAACGACAATGTTTATTTGTGAAATAAAAAATTAAAAATTGATTCGGGTTCGTTCAAAGCCGATTCAGTGATTGCTCTTTTTGTGTGCCTTGAATTGTACAATATAAAGTGAACTCAGTGATTATACAAAAAAGGTGTAACTTGTGTAACTATAAAACTTTCCACGAGGAATACAATTTAAATTTTAATGTTACGATTTTCCAATTGTATTTAAATAAGGCTAGAATATAAAAGAGAATAAAAGAATATTTTGCGAAGATTTGTAACCTTAGAAAAACCTTGGAAGAATTAACGGAAAGTACATTTGAAACAAAAAAAAGTATTAATGCTACCTTTCATATACAATTTTTTGTTCTTCAAATGGATTAAAAGGAGTGTGCACGCCACTACACTGGTAATTCATGCCCCTCATTATTTTATTTAGGAATTTTTTTGTGATGCCCCTCACTGGACAGATATGAAAGCCAGTGATAAGCCTAAGTGAGCTTATGGTAGGTCTGATTTTTTCATTGTATTGTATTTGTATTTTGTATTGGATTTGTATTTCATTGGATTGGGGTCAAATTCGAAGTCCAAATATGCATGTACTAGCTAAAATTCTATACTTATCTTTAGACACTATGAGAGACAAAGGACTCAATCTTGACATTCATTTAGGGCTTTCGTTATACATACGACTCTTCGTTATCCGGCTGACTGGGGGACAAAATGACATTTAGGTTTTTTGAATGATCAACTGTTTTTATATTTTGTGCGGTGTGAATTAATTTTCTGTCTGACGAAGAACAAGAGAATTTTCTTCATAGTGTGCTTATGCTTCATTTTTTATCACAATTATGTATTAAAAACTTCGATACAATGATAATAATACTTTAATTCACACTGGAGAAACTTCATGTTTAGTAAAAATAATTTTGAATACATCAACCGCCAGTGTTTGGCAGCTGTCACCCGGATAACGAAGTGCCGAATAACGAAGAGCCGTGTGTAACACACTAGAAGTGATTGGTTATGCTCACATATAGTTTTTGAAGCGGCTCTCCAGTAATTTCCTTCCACACCAGTTTTATGGCAGTTTCAGTGCTAAAGTTGGATTGTATTGAGAGCAGCCTCAAAAAATTAACTGGATAGTATCACCCACAGGTTTTTCTAATGGATTTAAACCCGACAAAAACGCTGACTAGTTATAAGAACCTTTAATTCTTTTCTCATAAAACCATTATAAACGTGTTGTTTTGTTGAAAGATTACATCTGGGGGTAGATCTGAATGAATGGGATCAGTACGGTCTTTAGAAGTTTCTGATACTTCTCTGAAAACTTTTTAGTGGAAATGCAGATTTTGATAATCTTTCTGTAGGTGAAAAAGGCCGCCCATATCATGATACTTTCATCGACAAAATTCCTGCTCATCAATAACTGACTTTTCTTCCACTTGTGATTCCAATATTTTACTAGTTCATCAAAACCATCAAGGATATATACTTCAATGGTGTTTAAGAGTAGTCCTTTTTTGATATATGATTCTAGAACAATTGCCGCGCAGCTAAACACCTAGACCTAGGCATTTCCATTATTTTTTTTTAAGATCTGGCCTCTTTCGTCTCGGGAGTACCCCAAATGCTTTTGTTTAATTGTAGACCAGATTAAGAGATGACAATAAATTCAATTCAATTCAATATATACTTTTAACATCCGAAAGGACAACCTCTTTTGTATTTCTTACCCATTTCGATGTTCTTTTCAGCAAATGCGAACCGAGCAATTTTTTGATGTTTCTTGAGGGAAGTTTGTGTGGTGGTTCTCTCACTTAATGTTATCATATGTAGCCAAAATTTGATGTAAATGCTTTGTGGTGATAACACCTTTGATGTACAATCCTACTGATCCCATTCATTCAGACCTAGCCCCTTGAAGATGTGATCTCTCAATACAACAACGCGGTTTGCTATGGTTTTATGAAAAGGAATTTAAAGCTCTAGAAAAGTCAGCGCTTTGTTCGGGTTTAAATCCATTAGAAAAACCTGTGGGTGATACTATTCAGTCAAATTTTTGAGGGTTGCTCTCAATACAATCCAACTTTAGCACTGAAACTGCCATAAAATTGGTATGGAAGGAAATTACTGGAGAGCCGCTTCAAAAACTATATGTGAGCACAACAAATCACTTCTAGTGTGTTATTCTGAATAAAGACGACGGCATAGAATATAGGTAAAGAATTGAAATTCAGTGATTGTTAAGACGTGTGTTTGACAGCAGGTCTCCATGCCCCCATAAAAGAAAAAAAAATTGAAGAAAAATCATCTTTTAATCTGCAAAAAAAAGTAATCCCAAAATATGACCATTCTATTTCAAGTATTTCAAGTACATTGAATGGATTTAAATTATTGATTAATATCTCACAACTTAAGCCCCAAATCGAACTTGCATGAAATCCGATTTTGCTCACTTTAAAAATCGACCCACGATAAGCTGATGTTGGGTTATCACAAGCTATTTAATTGGATATGTTGTGATTTTTGAATAGCCCAAAAGAATGGTTGCATTGATTGACATCGGATAATACATACAATAACGTTGTAAAGTTGTATTGTGAATTCCGGATCACCTTGTGTCAAGTAGAAAGTAATTCACGCGTCAAAATGACCTTAAGACTTGCCTTATACTCGTACTCTTTTTCGTCAAGTATTTCTCACTCTTTCTTGGTCATTTTATCATTGCATACGCACTCAGAGAAAATTTATATATATATATATATATATATATATATATATATATATATATAAAATTCAGTGAACTTGAATGTTCTCAAGTGCTTCAAAATTATTGACTTTTCTTTGTTGGTTCCTTTATTTACTGTTGTCCCCAGTTTTCGCCGTACTCTAAAACCACCCAACAGTCAAGACACGAATCATTTTCAAGAAAAGTCGATTAGATACACTTAAGAATGATAATATAAAATTAAAAAAAACAAGTTCATTTTACTTCACATTATACAATACACTCAGTCGCGGTATTATGCACATTTTCGGGACCAAAAAACGCGCGAAATGGCATTACGTAACGAGAAAATTTGCATAACCGCAGGGGCTTTCTTTTAAATAAATCTGCCCTAGAACGAATTTCGCGCGGAGTAAAAGTAGTTCAAACCAAAAGATTCAACTGTTTAATAGAAATCGCTCCTTGGGAATTACAAGGGGTCAACTAACTTTTTTGCGATTTTGAGATTCTAATGCACTTAGAAAGACAATTTAATAAATTCTCAGATGATATAAGCCATTAAATTTCGTTATTAGAAAAGTTTTTCAAAATTTTAAGCTTTTTGATTACTTACATAATTTGTTTGAAGTAAATGGGCACAAAATATATTCATCGTTCAAATTTGTGAAACAGGGGACTAACTCAAGCAAGTTGATCCCTTGTCATTCTAATTTCAGCAAAATTTGCACATCATTTAAAACGACAAGGAACTAACTCATTAAAAAACATATTTTAAAAGGTAAAAATATAAAAGTTTCGATGTTTATATTAGTGCTCATACAAATAGAAAAGAAATAAATTGTTTTTGTTCAGTCATTAAATTGAGATACTTATTTACACAAAGTTGAATCTTTCATGCTGTCTCCTGAAAAATAGCCGAAAATTAGTTGGCCCCTTGTAATTTCCAAGGAGCGAAATGCATTAACAAATAGTACTTTTTGGCAAGACTTCTTCAATAAATGCTTAGAATATTTAAAAAAAATTACCTTAACAAAAGAAATTAAAGATTTATTCCGAAAAAGTAGTAAATTAATAATAACAATAATATTTATTTTCCAATCTCCAATTTGCGTCAATTGTTTTCAAATTTCCCGCGTTCCATATATAGTATACATTTAGGCGTATTTGAAAAATGATTTCATAAATTGACTCCCAATGCAATGGTAGGCAAACTTGCATAATTGTATGTGCATAATTCCGTCAGGTGCATAATCCCGAAGTAATTAATGCCGGGACTAAGTGTATATAATTTCCCACACCAAATAGAAATCCATCTAGTGCATCTTAAATGTAAGCGAATTCTCTCCCAGATTTTTTTGAGTGTTGATATTCTAAGGTTGTTCAACAATTTTATGGAATATATCATTAACGTTTATCGATACGGACATCAATCGATAAAGTCTGTATAACTATATGGGATATATATGTGGTCTTAGGTTCGAGTCTAGGCAGCTGCAAAATTTGTCAGATTTAAACAAATTAATTAGTTATAATAAAATTAAATTTAAAAAAAAGCAAATCTGTGTATTACTTAATTACTATACAATAATAAATAATGAACTACCTAAACAATACAGATTTTGATTGAATATATTTGTTTGTAATGTGGAAGGAATATCTATTTGGCAGGTAACCCTTTTTGTAAGTTTATCAAAAAAAAAAAGGGACTAAAGCCTGGCTAAAACTAAATCTGGACGTCTCTCGCAGACCCCTACATCCCTTCTAGTAGTAGGAACTGAAATCCGTTGTCAGTATATTGTTTGCACTTCTATGTAAAACAACTGATCCAAGTTTCAGCAAGATTCATCACCCGGTTGCAGAGGAACACCAGACGAAATTTAAAAGAAGGAATTAAAAATTCTGCACAAAAACTTGGATAATCCAGAGTAATCGGATTCGAAGTTAGATATAAAGCTCAAATTTCCGATATTAACAAATGCAACATAATCACAATTTATAGGGAGAACCTAAGTGTAGAAAAATATAAATGGACCCTGAAGAAAGCTAGAACCAGTGGCTGATAACTGAGAATGAAAGTATTGAAGCGCGTATAAACTACTTGTGGTACTCCTATCCAGGAGTTCAAGATATAGTTATAAGGTAACATGCGAAATATCAAACCATACGAAATATCCTCGCAAGAGAAGGTTTTATAAGTCTTACTATGTAGTCAACATTTAAACCGGCGCTTGAAGCAGAATTTGGTAACTAAAAAGCACGCAAAACCTTAGTGCGAATGAAATTTAACGAAATTCAGTGAATGTATTTTAATAGACAATTAAATCAATTTAAAAACGGTCTTTGAGGAACTTCTCGAACAAAAGTTTTATATTGCAATTGGCCGTGGTGAGATCCCAGCCTAGTATAAGTCTATGTTAAACTGATAAATTTGCAAAGAAGCTTATGATTTGCAAGGGATATGAAGACGTTGCCACATGCAACCTTACTGACTTCAACAATAACGTCAAATATTTACTTAAAAAAATGCTTGGAGAAACACATTTTACCATTCTTACATCAAAACATGGGTAAGGTTCTGTTTTGACCCAATTTGCCTAGTCGTTACTATTTTAAATAGGATTCATTCAAAAGAAATCTCCTGCATAAATCTCGTGCATAATCCCGAGACTCAGTATTAATATTTCCCATAGTTATTTCCCATAAGTTTGAAGTGCGATAATTTCAATACTCATTGATTTTTTTGTTACTCTCTTTTTAGAAGAGTTATTTAGAAACTTGGAAAGCGTTAAACATATCGTCTTTGTTTTTAGTAAAATTAATCTTTATAATTAATTTGATTCAAATTTTGAACACCTTGGTTGTAAATTTGGACACTTTAGTTGTAATTTTGGACAGCTAATCCACCACAAAAGAATACCCATTGTTCTCCATTTCAAGAACATATCTTACTAAGTCCTCTTAATAATGTCACAAGAAGCCCGGAAACTTTCTATATCATTCATTAAAGTGAATTGAATCTGGTACTCCAAGTACGCGTGGATTCACGCATTCCTTAGTTTTTCCGGGAGCTTTTTAAGGCTATTCCAATTTTACTCTCAGTGCCTAAATTTAGAAACTGTCCAATATTATGAGCTCTTCCAATACTCATAGTAAACTGTATAAAAAATTGTAAACTGAACAATAATGTACAGAATGGTAATAAGGGCTCGGTTGATCAGAATAAATAAATAATATTAATATTGTGTTTTGAGGCGCGCGACAACGCGACATAGGCCATGCGCATATTTTAAATAAATTTTAATTTCAGTATTTTGGAAAGATTGTTAATAAAGGGTTTCCTGCCGAACAGGTGTTCCTTTGATCCTATATGCACTTTTAATACTGGAAAGAAGAATGTGAATATTGCTTGTACAAAATTATTTTCAAGAAGGTGCTGCCGTCAGCTTTTGAGTGATCAAGAGAAGTCAACCCGCACACTCTCAATACTTCCCTTTCCCACATTTTGCATGCTCTCATATCATAGAACGAATATATGTAGTTTAATTTGGCTGTCAAAAATACAGATGTAAATTTCTCTTCAAGATTTTTCACAAACATTGTTTTCCAAAATTGTATAGATTAATGTTTTCTTTATTTACTTATTTTGGAATTTGAAGATAAAATTTTGAATAATCACAAAGAACTGTACTTACGGCCACGTTCCAGAGCGTTTCCTTCTTGTGGATGACGTGAAGTAATCTTTGCGGAATTCATTATCTATACAATTAATGTTTTCATATATCACATCATGCGTCCGATTATCATGATCACGTGGTGTGATGCTTTTCCTAGAGACACTTTGTTGCACTTGAGTTGTCGTCTGTGCATTCAATATAGTAGGAACTTCTTTAAGGTGCTTCATCAATATATGCCTTGGAGCGCACCACGACAATTTGTACTTAATTTTTTCCTCAAGACGTGTCTTGTGCAAAGTCGCCAAGTCAATATCCGATAGGCAAGCCATTTTGGTTGAGCACAAATACACATAAATTAGATTAATGTGCTTTTTGAATGAAAAATTGATAACCCTTGCAATTTGAACGGTATATTATACAAAACTTCATTATATATTTGATAACTTTTTCCACTAACTTATTTGAACTGTTTAAGTTAAAATCGTGTTTAATTAATGATTTTTAGTTTAAAAAAAAACTACAAAAAGTAACCTTGTTTTGATCGAAATGACATTTTTTTCACTTTGCTGCTTGTCTCAGAATATTTCCTGTTTTTTTTCTTAATTATATGCTAACTTTTTGAGGTCTCAGACATTTTTTTTTAAACAAAATATAAACTAAACATTCTTTTCAAAAAATCACAAGACTGAATTAGTTATCACTACTAATAATTTCAAATTTCATTTGTTGGTGAATTTCAGAAAATGTTAGCGAACGATATAATTGAAAAAGTCTTCTTATTTCATCCACTAATTATATACTAATAATAAAAGTCACATTTACATAAATCCACGTTTTTCCTTCAACTTAATTGGTCACTTTTTTACCATATTCAAATGTTTCAATTGAACAGTTCAGCAAGATGCTTTTAAATCGGTTTCACAACAATTTGACCCACTTTGTCACACACGAACAGTTTATAAAAAAAATCATTGATCTTGTTTCTCAAATTTGTTTAAATTAATAATTAAAATCACAAATAGTTTTTGTTTTTAATTTTAATATATGCTTTTTAATAAGAAAAAAGATTAAATTGATACAATAAAATCTCACTTCATTTGAAATTAAATAGTGCTACCGAAAGAAAATGTATAATTTTAAGCTATTTCAGGTGAGTTTCTTTTATCACATCTGTGCAACTTTCACTGCTTTTAAATCGTCAAAATTTGTCCATAAAATGGTATCAAATAAAAAAAATTGATAAGATGACGCTAGTAATTCAAAATCAGATGTTGCTAAGTAAAAATTCGTATTAGGCTATTTAATAGTGGGATAAAAATTTTCCAATACACATTAAGATTTTTATTATGGATTGTTTAAAGGAAATAAAAGCCACCAAATCGAATATTGTATGAATTATTCGATTCGTTTGCTTTAACCGTCGCGTGCAATTGACGGACCACAACTAAAGTGGGAGAGTCTCAAGTTTTGCCACTTGGCGCGCACAAGCTAAACCCAACATATTTTCAGTTATATAGCTGCCTCGTCTCCTTCCTTCGCTGGTTCACCCAGTGAAGCTTGCACTTGTACATATAATATTTAATGATATTATATATTACGCACTCAATCATTTTTTGCACTTTGTTCACAACATTACTTCCCTTTCCCCGACACATTATCATAGTCTAGAAAAATAGCTAAAGAAAAAGCTCACAAATTTCAATTATGTAACCACGATTCCCTCTGCAGACATAAAAGCTAATGATAAGCCTAGATCAGCTTGTAGAGGGGTGATTCCTTCATTCCAAATTGTCATTGTGGCAAACTTGAACATTTATATACAAATAACACAGATTTACCATCCGGCTAATAGAATTAACTCTCCATATAGGATTGGTAATTCTAAAGGCGAGCACGTGTATTCTACAATTTTTTGACAGTCCGATATAATTTCGTATTTGCTTGGCTTTGTATGTAGGATGGTAAATTTTACCATCCTAGTTTAATCGGTGTGTTGAGAAATGTGATCTCCGGGGGATAGAAGGTGGAAATTGGGGGGTAGGGTTTAAAAATCGAGGGATTATGCTTACTTAATACTGCATTTAATTCAATCTTGCCTCGATTTTTTTGCATTTAAAGGTTTAAAAGTTCCTTCCCATTAATTTTGGTATTGAATAAATCTTAAACACCTTTAACATTTCCATTGCAATCTCGTTATAGTGAGGTTAGTTACATATAACTTTAAAGGCTGTAAAAAAGCGACAATTTCAAATGAAAGATCTTTAGCGAAGATTATGAATCAGATTTGGAGGTCGATTTGAATATTTGACATTTATTTTTATCTCGGAATTGAGGAAAACAATCATAAAGTAAATACAAAGAGAATGTTATATTGGATGATTACATAAGTTCGTCTGCCACCCATTCATAAATATAATTTATATAATCAAGAATATAGTCTCAATTGATCTTAACACTTGTCCTCTAAAGATATATAAGCTTATCAGTTCCATTTTTTTTTTAAAGAAAAGACTTTTTTCTTAAAGATAGTTCAAAAAGTGGTTTTTGACAGCTTTTGGGAAGTTCATATTTTTGCACCTATAATCATTCGATAGAAATTGGAGGAAATATGTAGTAACCGGTAGGCTTAATACTTGAAGAATATTCTAGGTGCTCAAGAATTCTCCATTGCAAACCCTTTGGTATTTTGGCAGCATCTGTTATAAGGAGACACACGATTTCGCGTTGTTGTCTTGGAAGATTATGCTTCTTCTTTTGGCCAAAAAAGGACTTTTTCTTTAAAAAAGTTTATTAAATCTAACAAAATTTTCACATATCTTGTCTTCTATAATTGTGTTGCCGCGTTGGAGTAGCCTAAAGTGAATAATTTATCTGAAATCTTATCAAGTTTTGTAACATTACCACCGTGAGATGCACATCAGCTTTTGCAACAGGCTTGATTATTTTTTTTTCAGGATCTTTTCGACTATATGTTGTTGATTTGAATCCGTTTTTCATCAGTTGTTTTAAATCGGTCCAAATAAGAATATTTATCATAATAAACGAGGAGAAAAATGGTCACATTCGTTCGGTTCACCTTATTTCAGTCAAAAAATTTGGAACTCGTGTATCGATCTTGGAAACGTATCCAATCCTTTTTAGATGGTAAAATATGGTTGAATTATTGTTTTCCAATATCTTAACAATGTTTTCAAATGTTATCCACAGACTTTCATTCATTAGGATACTCACAATATCATCATCAACGTTAGAGCCCGTTTAAAATAAATTTGATCTTAAGAAGGATAAATCCCTATTTCGCAATTTTCCAAGACACCTTTTAATTATTCTAAGAGGAAGAACATGATCTATATAAACGCTTAAAATGCTTTTCCGTGGAAGTCCACGACTTGGACCTTTCCTAAATTCGCCTAACATTACATGTTGCAAATGCACCTTTTTTCCACATTTTGGAAAAGTCATAAAAAGGACATATCGACTTATTTGAAGGATACTTGACATTAGAGGGATGTAAAATATTATATTCTTTTCAGTGCATGCAAAAAAATTAAGAAAAATAACGGCGTTAAGCTATAGGATACCCTTTAGTCACGCCTGAGAAAGTGGGCCGCGAACATGCAATCATCTAATACTACAGTTGAATCTCTCAAATTCGAAAGAGACAGTTGAAATCAGAGGGCCAATTTTTGAAATTCTCACTCGCACCCGCGAGTTCTTTAGTGGCCGAGAGAAATTGACTCGCAGACCCCGGAAATTCTTGAGTACGTGCAACGAGAACTTTATGTTATAAAGAAGTCGTTACAGAAGGATTTGAATCTACGGGGTGTGCGAGTGGATTTCTCTCGACCACTAAAGAGCTCGCGGGTGAGAGTGAGAATTTCAAAAATTGGGCCTCAGAATGTCAAATGTGGGGTTATGTTAAAATGTTTTAAAGGTAATTTAGAATCATATTTATACACATTATAATTGTACAAAATGAAAATAAAACATCACCAAGAAGATTTGTGAAAAGTAGGGGAAAGCGCGCTACCTTCAGACGATTTATGCTTCACTCAAATTATTTTTTTCAATATGTCATAAATGAATTTGGCCCATTATAATATTAAATTAGGTGAGATTCTTGATAATCTCACCTACTATAATCCTAACAAAATTTCATGTCGTCCGATCGAGCTCAAATTTGGCCAAAATGTGTTTCATCACTTTTTTTTTCCACCCTGCCCTTTGGCCCTTACTTTTCAAGTATATTGGGCCGCTGTTTCATCACTTCCTGATCACGAATATATGGGTGGCTAAGTTACGCTCCCGTCCGTCCGTCCGTCCGTCCGTCCGTCCGGTCTTTGGAGCTTAACAGCGCTTAAACTAAAAGAGATATCGACTTGCGGTTTTCGGCAAATTTTTCAATTTTCTAATTTAAATAACTTAAAAATTCTATTGTGCATCGGGCTGAAATTTTAGCATGTTGTAGCCACAGATTATACCTATCAAACAAAAAATAATTAAGTCGATCCATAACCCCTGACCCGAGCTATAAGGGGTCAAAGTTCGAAAATTGACCGGCCTGTATCTCCGGCTTTAATTAACACTTTGAGCTAAATTTTGGGTTTTTGGTTTCGCCTCGATGAGCACTTTTAGATGAAAGTTCAAAAAGTCACCACAGGCGGCCTTGCGATAGCGTCAAAATTCATCAAAATTCAAACTCTTTTTTCTCAGAAACGGCATTGTGCAAGTTAATCAAATTTTAGAGTGTTGTAGTCTAGTTTAGGACGTTTCCAAAAAGAGGCGTAAGTGCGCTGTGGTTATAATAGAACCGGAGATATGAGAGGTCAAAGTTCACGAAATTCAAAAATTCATATCTCCGGTTGTATTTGACCGATTTTGATGAGTGAGGCCGTAACGAAAGATCTCATAAAATGCTACAACTTTCTAGAACATTTGAACTTCGTGGGACCAACACCAGGGGCGCCACATAACCTCAATTATCTCGACTGTCGCTGAACCGATTTTGATGATTATTTCGACATAATTGTAGAGGACATTTGTATATACATTTCGTCTATACATCATTTTCCGATCAGACTACGTTATCTTTCCGATTTTGCCATTAAAGTATGAAAAAATTGACTTTTCCCATAATAACGCTTTCAAACCAATCAGGTGCCAATTTGACTGCCTCTACTCCACCAAGACACTTAAAATAGGGTTTTAAATGGAAAGTCTCACAAAATACAACAATTCTTTCATATAGTTGAAGTTCATCAAATGAACACTTGGGGCGCTCTGGTCGAAAAAACGAGTTCAGAAACAAACAACCTCGATTATCTCGGCTTCTGATTAATCGATGAGATCAAGTTCTACGGCAAAATTATAGAGAACATTCTGGTCTACATTTCACCCATATATCACTTTTATGTCACTCCATCCAAATCTTTTTGATATTTTGGTTTAAATACAAAATTTGTATAATTTCACGAATTTTATTCAAAATAACTGAATGGCGTCCCCCAACTTCAGCTCTAAATTGAATTTGCATGCATTCCGAGTTAGGTCACATTAAGAATCTCACCTACATAAGCCGGTTAGGATTATCTGTCTCTTTTAATAGCTAGTCCAATACCACAAATTTTCAGAGAAGAGTGTGAAATCCTTAAGTAACATAGAAAAAAATTGAATTGTGTAAAGCTTGAGTCGTCCGAAGGTAACGCGCTTTCCCCTATACAGAGGAAAGCGCGATTTGATTTAACCCTTTAAGGACGATTGGAACACCGGTGTCCCATAAAGAAAAAAAATTTTCCTGACTACCTGATAGCTACTGCACATAAAAGTACAATTGAATATTAATAAGAGAAAACTGAAAAAAATAAAACAAATATATATTTGAATTATTAAAATATTACGAATTTGATATATAAAATTAACGATTGAAGAATTACAAGACAATTTAACTTGACCTCTGACTCAAATAAGACAACACTGAAGAAAAGGAGGATTAAAAGTTATGATGTTGCAGTGGAATTAATTACTTTTTGTATAGTCACGATAAAATCAAACTTTTTCTAGAGATCTCAGGAATTAATCTTACAAGAAGTATTAATTTCAAGGCGAGCATTGCTGGTGTAGTGGTATCACGCAAGACTCCCATTCTTGCAACCCGGGTTCGATTCCCGGGCAATGCAACTTTTTTTCGATATTGAATTTTGTTTAACACTATTCTTACCATTCCCTTAGCGCATCATTGTCCATTGCCCCATTCTGTGGTGGTCTAGGACCCATATCGCTATCTGTAGGTACTGAATCCTCGTTTTTTGACATCTTTTTGCGTATACAAATCAAAACTTTCTTCTTGACACTCTTCGTAAATTGTAATATACATTCGTTTATTTTCGGTGAAAGTGCATCCTCGGTAATTGAAACACAAATTTTACTAGAATATGCCAAAGTATTTCACAGAAACGACAATCTAAAAGGTGTGATGCGAGATAATTTTTTCACGGGTCACCTAACTCCACTCAAATTATACTACATAAGGAACGTCAGTAGAAAATTTTGCCACCACTCCCTCAAATGGAACATCCATACAATAAGATCTTTAATTTAAACACATAAATTGCCAATTTCAATTGTTAAAATGGAAAAATTTGACGAGTTTCGTCTGTGCTTCTGTTTATTGTGAGGGATACTTCAAAATCATCTGACGGGCAATGTCACTGGAAATTGCTCATTGTTGCTCAGTCGGGCTGCGGATGTCAAGCGACGTCCGGCATCCGGCCCCAGAAGAGAAGAAGAAGAGAAGTTGCTCAGTCAGCATTTTTCGCTCTTTTTATTGCCCCGTTTTTCATATATTTTTCACTCCATTTTGCTCAATTATTAATTCAATAATTTAAAATGTGATTGATACAATACTATATTGGTGAAAAAAATTATCTAAATTAAAAATTTATGGAGGCATGGGGAATTAGAAAGTTAAGTTTTCTCTATCATTTAGAATATTGTTGTTCCTAGTGAAACATGCATTAATAGAAGATGTATTTCAATACCTTATATGACATATGATTTTAAATATCTATATCAACTGAAGAGGAAAACGAAAAAAGGAAAAAAGAGCCCGCCCGAGCAGGGACTTGAACCCTGGACCCTTGGATTAAAAGTCCAATGCTCTACCGACTGAGCTACCCGGGCATAGAAAGCTCTTGTTCAAATATGTATAAGGCAAGAAGAAACTTCTTGAAGAAAATCAACATTTTATGCACTCTACACTGTCCATTTTTGTGGTAATTAAGATATACATTAAGTAATAATGTTAATTTATTTTTGTATAAATCAACGCTACATACCAATGCAATTTAAATACTTAAAAAGAGATGACAAAAAATCCCACCTTAAATAACGGGTAAAATCCAACTTTGACCTTTCGTAAAGAATCATTAATTTGTTTTCAATTTTAACTGCATTTCCCTAATTAAAATGTGGTCGTGGACGTCACAATGAAATTATATTTGAGGGTGTCGTTTATAGTTCCTGAAACGAAATATTTTTCTTGAAAGCAAAACCATAAAAATGTTTGAGTAAAAAAATATTGAATGAAGAAACCGTTATATTTTGAAAGAAAAACATCCTTTAAATCCATATGTGACATAGGTCTCATACTTAACCATGCCCGGGTAGCTCAGTCGGTAGAGCATTGGACTTTTAATCCAAGGGTCCAGGGTTCAAGTCCCTGCTCGGGCGGATTCTTTTTCAAAAGCATTTCGTGACAAAATTAATATATATTAATTTCCCATTAATTCACCTTGAATAATTACATTACTTCATACTTCATTGATTTATTTTTTCGCGATTAGTTTGTATTATTATTAACAATAGCCTTATAAAATTATTATTATCATTATTATTATGGTTACATTCTGAAATTGGAGCAATCGAAAGTAGCTATTGTAAAGATATGAGAATAAAAAATATACTTGTGGGAGAGAGAAATGCAAACAACAATAAATAAGAGCATTTTCCAGATAAAATATATGCATTATGTTTGGGAAAATCATAGACAAATTATGATGACAGCTTTTTGTAGAAATTATAAGAATTTACATTATGGGGAAGAAAGTCAATACATATGTATATTTTGTCTCTTGGATGAAAGTTTAATATTCAATATATGTTACATAAAATTTTAAAACAATATTTATGATGAAAACTAAATCAACCTTCAAAAGACCTTGTAATAGTGATATTTTTTTTGCTAAAAAAAGCAAACATCTGGTTCTTAGGAAAATGATTATAAAGATATCGAAAAATTCTAAATCCTACAGTTAAATAAGAAAGAAAACTGAAGGATCTACGTTGTTGCTTTTGTTGATTAATTCCGCAGAGTTTGATTTAAATGTTTGCAAATAATATTTAAAATTGCTAATTTATTTACAGAATGGTTATCTTCTGAGGGGATCCCTTGTGCTCCGTTTTTTCAGCGTTCTACTATAAATATCTCCCGTGTTTCAGAAATAAACACACTCCTGCGTACACCGTCACAAATCACAATATAATGCTAGTCTTTTGCTTGCTCACGAATTATAAATAAATTGCAAGATTATGGTTTTGTGTGTGTTATTTGTTCTCGTAGATTGCGCCTTTTTAAATTTTTGGACTGACGAAAATTTATTTTCTATTGTTAGACTGGAACACTCACCGAAAGGTTTTGGTTTTTTCATTAAAATTCAGGATAGTTTTCCTTAGTGCTCCTGGGCTGTCGGGATCATCATTCTTTTCAGCTACAATCGCGCGTGCCTTAGCTAGGTCCTCTTCCATCAACATTTCGTGAAATAATTTATCTTTTCACAAATCACTAAATAAGGAATCTCAACTAATAAACTAAATTATTGTGTTTTATTCATGCTCAATATTTACTTAAATTTTGCATTTTTCGCACACTAAGAATTTATTAAAAATTGGGATAAGTTCCAGGGAATCAGTGTTTAAGCGGTTGAAGCTTTATGCATGAGCGACTGATGGAGAGCAACTGAGAGCGCACAGTGCAGGAGATCAGATGCTCCTCTAAAGAGCATTTCGCCATCTGGAGACGCCAGTAATAAATCTCATTCTCTCGCGAGAGACACCACACCTCTTGATCACCTTTGAGCCCCTTCTTTCGTCACAATTGTGATAGGAACACTCACTGCATTTTTGCATTTTATACAGAGATCACCAAGAAATAACCTTGTCCGCTTTGGCTATCCCAGCAAAACTTCGATCTGCAATTCTGCACTTTTGAAATTTTAACGTTTCTTGTCATTCAATCGGATACTTCGTGTGGCTTCGGGATAGTCGTGCGACTTCGTGAGCATCGCGAATTTCTTTCGTGTTTTCTAATCATTTCCTTCTCTTTCGTATTTTCTATTATGGCTGATTTAATAATATTGTATTATAACATTATAATAATATTGTAAAAAAGAGAGTATTCACGTAAAATTGTTGAATAAAAATTGAATTTTAAATAAATTGAAATACATATTTTTATGTAGTTAAAATAATGTTTAGAAACATTAGAAAGGGTAGAAGAAATGTAGAAATTATCTAAATACTCTAAAGAAATTCTGCCGATAATTTTAAAATTTTCTATAGAAATTCTGCAGAAAATTCTGCAGAATTTTCATACAACGATCGGATCCACCTTAGAACAAAATTCTGCAGAAATTCTGCTGATTTTTCGGCAGTTAGTAATTCAAATCTGACGAATTTCTGCAGAATTCTGCGGAATTTGCCGGGTGGGATGGTCATTTCCATCCCTCGACCTCCAATCGCGCTGCAATTGCACACTCACTAGCGATCATGGATAATATTTTCTTTGCTGGATTTTATAATCACACTTTTGTGAGCGTTAAGTTGCTCAAAATTTGAATTTTGCGATAAATTTTCTGTTTGTTTCTTAGGGCTTAATAAGATTTTCACTGAACAATAAAACACATTTATTTTATTACAAAGTATTCTTTTCATCATCTAAAAAGTGGAATTTCGTGTATTTTGAAACTAATAGATTAAAGGACATCGAAAAAACAAATTGTTACAGTCGATAAAAAATCTATATTATAGTAAAAAACGATGTTACTTCTTGGCGACTACAACGCCACTGAGAAAGTGTCATGACAGTGGGTTTTTTTTTATTTACTATGAGTATCGCGTTGCTTTAAATGTAAATTTTAAGTCTTTTTCACAGCATTGGTAAGTAAATTTTTGTTCTGCAATCCTTTTTGGTACCCTTGTGCTTTATTTAATAATGAAAGTGAAGTGATATCACAAAAATTGCAGTAATATTTTTGAAAAAAATTTCTCCTCGACATTACACAATTCTCTTTTTGACCAGTGGCGTCCATAAAGCGTCGAATTTCCCCTCACTGTTGTTTTATCCTGCTTTTTCCCCTCATTGTTTTCTATCCTACTTATTTTTCAATTCATTGTTTTGAGTACACTATTCTAGAAAAATTGCAACCCTGCATAAATACCCACTTAGTTGTGTTTTAAAATATTTTGCTTTTTTTATTGCAGATTGTATTCTTGGAAAAGCTATTGGAAGTGAAAAGCCATCCCCAAAAGGTGGTGTACAAGTGTGGGTTCTGCATGAGTGTGTAGCTAACTTGGAGAAAATAACAGAAAAGAAATAATTAAAGAAGAAATTAAAGAAGAGGTGAAGGACGAAAAACTAAGTCAGGAAATCACTGACTGCAAGTTAGAGAAGGACAGATAATAAAAAATAAAATCAATAATGGGAGATCAACAGTTCTTTTTAAAATGGAACGACTTCCAAACGAACATGGTGACGTCCTTTCGGCATCTGCGGGATGAAAAGAGCTTTACAGATGTAAGTATCTAATTTAGTTATTTTATCTGTCCCCTCATGCTCTCCCTTCGTCATCAGGCTTGAAATGACGTTTGCCAAAAGGAGAGAAACTAATAATTACAAAGTATGTAAGCTACATTTAGCTGCAGCAGCAGCATATTGGGTATCAGGGTTGCGCCTTTACATAGTAAAAAATATTTTTTACATTTTACATGTAAAAAACATATAAAAAAAGGAAAATTAAGCATTTTTGAATCTTTTAAACATTTCCTGTAAGCAATATCAATATTAATATTGCTTACGAGGAATATCAAGAAAACATTCTTGGGAAAGCCATGAACAAAATTTTGTTATGAAAACCTATTGATGTGAAGTAAATCAACGATTTTGTACACATAAAATATACTCTGTGGTAAAATAACGTTACTATTTTCTAATTAATCGTTCTTTTTCTACAGATAGGTATTTCAGAATATTGCCTGTATTAAATCCTTAACATGTTGATTTTTTTTTACCTTTAACGTATAATAGAACCAAAATTAATATTGTTAGTAAACATGTGAAACAATGAGACTTAACCCTCTAACAGTGTTTTCTTTAATATCCAAAAAAAGTAGTTAAATAATTTTGTCTACGGTAATTAATGGTCCACTGAACTCAAAAATACCATCCATTCTTCATTATCTCTTTCCGTTTGGGCGCCAGGTGAGAAAAGGTAAAGACCGCCTCCAGGCGGTCATATCGGTTTAAGGCATAAAAAGACTGAAATATTTTTATTGAAAGATAGTGAACAAATAGTAAAATAAATGAGTTATAAACGTTTTTTTATGGATGAATGTTCTATGATTAGTTAAGAAATGATAATTTTTAGGACAAAACCGTTTATAATTTTTATAATTAGACGTTAGTGAAGCTCTAGGTCTAGGTGTTTTAATGAGACTGATTTTAAACTAATAGGTCGCAGGCTAGGTATGAAAACGTCATCTTCTCGTATAATTTGAAGTTCCTTTGAAATACATTGCTCATCTTCTGGTTTTATTTCACGATCTGGGGCATTAAAGGACGAATTAGGGAATTCATCATCACTGTTGAAGTCTGCTTCTTTATCAATTTTGCTTAATTCGCAGAAATCGACAATTTTACTCATTCTGGATAGTCTTCGTGTAATCTCAATTGTTTTCCATGATTAATATATTGCAAAATAATAATATATTTTACTAGAACAAGTAAAACAATTAAACAAAAAAATCGGTAATTTTTGAAAATTTTACACCTAAACCGATAAGACCGCCCACAGGCGATCTTACTTTTTTTCTTCTAAAACTCATACTTTTAGTTTTCTCACACTTATGAATTGAAATATACGAACTAGAATAACATATCTTTCAGGAAATAAGATTCTTACTACAGTTAGATTACTTTAAAACAATCTTTTTTGCACTTGAAAACGAAAAATGTCACGAACGAGATTTTGTTGTTTTTTCTCTGACCTGTCACACAAAACTGAAGATGGTAAGCAAACGAAAGGTCAAAATGAGTTCAGCTTCAGAAAATAAGTTAGTAAGACTATAACTGAGGACACTGTAACTTTGCATTCTAATAATAAAGCACGATGGCTTTTAGAATAATTATCACAAAAACTTTCATTACCACAGAATCAGTGGAATGCGATATCTGGAATGTGATATCTTGGACAAGGTATATAGCAAAATCCCCAAAAAAATATCGTTATGAAGAGAGCAGCAAATAAATCTCAATTTCACTGATTTTTACAATAGTGATGATTAACAGAAACCGCAGAACAATTGGAAAACTCCCTGAGCATGTAGATATAGAAGTTCCAAAATTATTAATTGTTTAGATTTAGATGGTTACTATTATATTGGTTCAACCGGGTAGTAGAAAATTTGAATTGGGATTGATAGTGAATTTCATCGTGCATTTTAGACGACAAGCTTTACAGCAAAAAGCCGCAAAATATTTTCCTGATTACAGAGAAATCTTTGATTGAGTAAAAAATAAAAAAAATTAACTTGATATTTGATGGGTATCAATCAATTTCAAATTCACCATTATTCAAGTGGAACGTTTTGACAAATTTGCCCCAGTTTCCCCTAAACCTTTAAATGAGTAGTAGAATTGTCCTTCTTATTGTTCATAATGTAGTTAGTATTCTTTCTCGCTTCGGTGGGAGCCTAGTTACAATTAATTTTGAATACAAAATATTATATTCACTCTTTTACCTCTTCGACTTTCCAGGTTACTCTGGCTTGTGAAGGGCAAACGTGCAAAGCTCACAAGATGGTTTTATCAGCCTGCAGTCCATACTTCAAGTCTCTGCTTGAGGTAAAAGTGTTTTGCTAAATATAAAAAGCAAAAAAAAAAAAAGAATTATGTTTGCAGGAAAACCCATCGAAACATCCAATAATAATCCTAAAGGATGTGTCCTACAGTCATCTACAAGCCATTCTGGAGTTTATGTACGCTGGTGAAGTAAATGTGTCGCAGGAACAACTTCCCGCATTTCTCAAGACAGCAGACCGACTCAAAGTAAAAGGATTGGCCGAGACTCCGGCCACAATTAAGCGGGAAGGTTGATAATCATGAGCAACATGTCAGGAATAGATGGATCGGTGTAAGATGGGATAGATTCGATTTATTTTTCTTTTCGGACTTAATCTTAGGAGCACGTAAAAATTGACACGCATCAGAGTAAATGAAAAATTGTGTATGTATTTGTCTAAATAATCTTGCATTTCCTTTATTACAAAAAACATGTAGTAAATACAAAAATTGAAAAAGTTTGGAAATTTATGTTCTTTTCAATTCGGATAAATATGATAAAATTTTGCATTTTTAATGGATTTTCTCAAAATGCAAATTTGTATTAAGTTTGTTGTGAGATAATTCTTGTTAATAGATTTTTGTTTTTTTTTTTTACACAATCCAATGAAAATGACACTATGTTACCACAATAAACCTTAGCAGGTTTTCTTTTAACTTTATAAAAGAAATAAAGGAAACATTTTATAAACAATATAAAAGAATGGATTCCTTTTGTTTCTCATAGTATAATTGTGAAGAATTCTTTATTGAGGAGGAGCCACAATAAAGTTAAAAGAAATATCCTTTTTAAATGATTCTGTTAATTGGTTAAATTTCTACCACGAATAAATATTTAAAACAGAATATGAAAAAGGTAAAAAATAACAAATAAGAAGTTGAAAGGAGAGAAAATAGGATGTAAGCTAGAATAAATTTATGGGCAATTCGTAGTTAATTTCTGAATGAAAACAAAAAATGTATGAATTTAGAAATATACCAGGCATATTCTTTTTCAAAAAAACAAAAAACAAAAAAAGAATTCATAATAATAAAAATAAGGAGCGAGAATTAAATATTGAAAGATGAAAACAAGAGCATGTTATGCTCTTTGGTAATTTTGTGGATTTTTTCCACGATTTTTTTTTTATTTTTTCGGAAACAATATTTTTCCTTTTTATTTTTAATTATTTCATTTCATATAGATTAAAAATATGTACAAACCAAGTTGGAAATCGATTTAAAAGAATTATTAAGGATGAAATTGCAGGAAAAAATAGGTGTGATTATGAAGGAATCACACCTAACACAATATAGAGAATGAATTTCAGAGGAAACAAACTAACTGACATTTATATTATATTTTTACCATAAGTTTTCTTTTAATATTCGTTTTCGACACGTCCATTTTTTAAAACTAAAAGTGTATAAACTTTTTCTAATGCGCTATGTGAAAAATTAATGGAAAAAGCTAAACAAGTAAATTTTACAAGGAAGTAAAAAGATTTATGAGAAATCCTAAAATAATTTCCAAAATCGCATTGTACTTGCAGTGACGATAAGTTACAATACAGACTATGATGGTAAAAATAGTTTTTTTTTACAATAATACGTTTAGTTTTCAATACACAAAATATATTATATATTTTAATAATACAACACACTGATTATATGCGATAAATAAAATACAGTAAATATTTAAATTGAAATAGGCATGAGAAAAGTGTATTTTACCTAATATTATAATTAATTATTCTTGATAAAAAACGATTTATATACATTATATAAAATAATTAATTTAGATAAAATTGTTTTCTTTATTAAATTCCGCAATTTAAATGTTGTTGTAATTTGAAAAATTAACAAATAGATGACTCCACTGGCGAGAAAATGGTTAAAAGGGCGACGCGGCGAACAACATTGGTAAAGAAAATCTTTTGTACTTGCTTCACAGTGTATCTAATAAATAAAATATTACGAGAATCGCATCATATTAACCATGACTGTGTTGCTATTCGGCAAAAAAGTGAAGTAAAATTGAATGTTGAGCGGGATAAAGTGAAAAGGCAATAAAAACTAACCGTAAAAAGCAGGGAATAAGGCAAATAAAATAAAGATGACTTTCATTCAAGTGATGTGTGGAGTGGGCAGTAGTCTAATGGTTACTCCAGTGCTCATGTTTATTCTTTGTATAATATTTGTGGGATCACTGGGTAAATCCTTTGGAATACGACGACTCTACGTTAACTTCCTGCTCAAAATATTTGAGGTAAGAACTTTAGCACCTGCATATCCTGATATATTTAAAGCAAATTGCATAAATTACGCATTTCAAGTACGTACGTGTGCAGTGTAATGAATGATTGAGCAATTTATGACTGGCATTTCTAATGCCAGAAACGCGACGCAATTTGACGGTCAACTTTCACAATTAGAAATCCTATGAATTCCTCAGGAAACTAGACAACTCTTCCATAATATATTTGGATTTTTATTTTAATCGCCAGGCTCTAATCTGAATCTGAATGCTTAAGAAAATATAAAAACCGAGCACATGTTCAACTAATTTTGAAGCTTTTTCATGTGTTGCATAATGTGACACTGTTTAGATTGTATTACATTTAAAATCACGTAAAAATGAAAAGTTTTTTAGTTGACTAAAAAAGAAAATATCTATTAGTTATATTTTACCTATATTTCTAAACTTAAACATTTGTTGAAACCTCCATCAATAAGTGCAAGAAAAAGGGATCTCGAAACCGAAAGTGAGAGTCTAATGTTGAATTGCATCAATTTTTAATACCTGTTTATGTTGAGTGAAAAACTTTCACATTTTGTTACGCGGTATTTGCAATATCCATGTGAGACTGTGACCCACTGGGAACATTTAAAATAATTTTTTAACTTGTTTCTCATAGTTACAGATAGAGCGACAGAATTTTATATTTATTGAATTTAGACCCTACGTTAAACTTATATTTTACATGAGATTCTTTACAATTTCAGCTTTTGTGGTCCGAATGTGAAATCCGACCCCGTCAGATCGGGCCTAAATGTTGGATTTACACGTTTTGACACTCATAGATCACGAATATCACATACGCAAAAAATCGATTTTCGTGGCCTTTCCGTCCGTTCGCCGTTTAAGCACTTTTGGGGACATAGTGGAGAGAGATATCGACAAGCGGTTTTCGGCAAAGGTTAAGTGTTTATTGGTGGCTGTAAGTGATGTCAGATCCACCCCCACCACCCTTCCGCCATTTTGGAACACCGCCAAATTTTGTTTTCTCCATAACTTAGACCTTATGACATTGATCGGGTTCAAATTTTCGAATGTTATAAGTGGGGCTAAGAGTTTTCGACCGATTAAAACGAATTAGATCTCCATGAACCCCTGACCTAAACTATAAATGGGTCAAAATATTCTTTTTTTCAAATGGCCGTATCTTCCATTCTAATTGTCAAATTTGAAAAATTTTGGTGTTTCGAAAAGCTCTCGTGGAATACACTACAACTATTTTGATAACCCACTGCGTCCAATTTAATCGAAAATGTGATTAATCGAAAAATCTATTTTCGAAAATTTTATCTAGAATGTTTCCAAAACTAGACAATGCTTTTTTTCTTAAAATTATAGTATGTTATGTTATAGCTGAGTTCGAGACCTTTCCAACGGTGGGTCGCACTACTCTCTCGATGTTTCCTGAGCTATAATCAAAAATGTTTTAACTTGACTGTATTTTCGGTGTTTATGAAGCGATTTCGATGAAATTTTTTAGTATATTGTAACTGAGATCGAGATCTTTCTAACGGAAAGTCTTATTCGTCCCTATCTCACCCCATTATACTCCAACCTTTACTAAAATTAAATTTACTGGACTTTACCTTTACTTTGTTGGCCTTCGGCACTCAGACTCAGTGCCGGATTTACGTGGGTACCATGAGGCCACGACACCGGGCCCCCACATTAAAAAGTTCACTATGGTCGCAATGGTCTTAAAATAAACTTATTACAAAAAAAAAAAACTGCAAATTAAACTGGCTAGTTAGCGATTAGGGCATTTAATGTAAAAAATATATAAAGAAACGTTGAAACGTCTTGCATTTTGGAAAAAAATCTTTTTTTTGTGCTGAGGCCCCCTTCAAAATCATTATTTTATTTATTAAGTATTTTTTCTACTACAGTGCCCGCTTTCTAATCCGGATCTCCGTAATCCGGACAAGTTCACGACGGTTACATTTAAAACACTTTTGAGGTTATGTATGCATGCGTGTTCAGCAATGAAAATGAATTATCCTGTAATGTTTTTGTTTAATAAATGAAGTATAATAGAATATACTTCTCCAATTATGTCTTTTTAATCTTCTTTAAAAGGTTTTCTTCTAATTCTACAAAAAAAACTTGTATTATATTTTCGAGACGTTGAACATTTTCAAAAAATCCATCCGGATTACGAAGCGGACATCTGTCATTTTGTCTCCCAATCATCCGGATTACAAAGCGGGCACTGTACTTTGCGTTTCCTTTTCTGGTGATGGGGCCTCCACTTAAAATCGTTATTGTTTTTATAATATTATTAATGCCCAGCGCACAATGACTTTTGTTTGTCAACATATATCATTGATTGTAATGTTCATTGTACATCATCATCATCATCATCATCATCATTGTTCATTGTAATGTTCATTGAGTTGAAATACATACATACATACATGTTTTCAAAATTTCTTGTGAAAGAGTAAGATGACTAGATCTAGATCTCACTCACTCTCATTAATATGTCAAAAACATGTTTACTAAATAAAAATTATTGTGCGTTGGCATTAAGAATTGCAGAAATTGTTTTATTCCCGACTCACAATAACTTTTGTTTTGTAAACATGTTTTTGATATTTCAGTGAGAGTGAATGAAATTTTGATCTAGTCATCTCGCTCTCTCTGATAGGAAATTTTGAAAACATTTACAAACAAAAGTTATTGTGTGTTGGGTATTACAGTAAGAAAAAAATAAACTAAAACAACGTACCCAATCCCAAAAGTAGTTTTGCGTAATTTATTCACATTAATAAAGATCTTTATTGGTCCAGCCTATGAAGAAATGCATTGTGCACTCGAGTTTGAGAATTTAGTAAAATTTCTTGTTTTGCGTAATTTTCTATATTTTAAGTTAAATTTTAAGTAACTGATTTGAATCAGAATTATAATCGCTCAAAATGACAATGATATAATTTCACTGAAATTATCTGATTCAAAGGACGGATATAAGGGGTAGAAAAGAGGCAATGCTGACAGGGCTCCTGCCCTCGAAAAGTTCTCTTAAATATTTTGTAAATATGTTTTTTTTAATTTTATAAAATAATTTATTCCCTTGGGGCCTCTATCTGTAATCACCTGTGATTTCGCTCATTTAAAATTTTCACAATTCAACTGTAAGAACTAAAAAAGACGACAAATGGTCATTGGGCCCCCATATTTCTAAATGTGGCCCTGCTCAAATTATTTAAAATAGAAAATGGCCAATGAAAAGCTCAGATAAGCTAATGGTAGCTCGACCTCGAAATGCGTGCAACTCGGGGTGCTTGCAACTCGAAATACTTGAAAATACGATTGGGAATTGAAGTTTTGGGGGTAAAGAATCGTGTCGGGCCAATGTTATTCGTTGCTGCCTCCCGAATACAACATGCTCGGTGCGATTCTTTACCCCCAAAATTCAACTCACAATTGAATTTTCACCATTTTCACGCATTCTGAGTTGCAATGACTCCTAGTTGCACGCATTTCGAGGTCACCTGTAAAGAATCTCAACTACTATAAGCTTAGCTGGGCTTTTTTTTATGATGAATACATACACATTATATGTATTGCATGTATAAACTCAGCTAAAACCTTATTCTCTGTTCTTTAATGTTATCAATTACATAAGGCACACGACACAGTAGTGATTGAGTAAATCGTATGACTTGGCGAAGATGATAGCGAACTTGTTGAGAAACAAAATAGAAAATTACATTTTTTAATACCTTTTCGACAATTTCCTCTGTCGTTTGATAACCTTTGTCCCTCAACTTGACACAGCGCAACACTTTTTTAGTATCTCAGTCTAAGCTATGACAAGAAAATTTGTGCGGGAGAGAAATGTATATAGAAACAGGAGATTTTTTTAATCGTATCAGTTTCAACTTAACCTTTAGACATTGATTTTTTTTTATTTTCTTATTTCATCACAGAAGCGTCAAAGAGTTGCCTTTTTTACGATTCTACAGTAACCATAAATCAATCGAAATATAAACACTATCTAATCATAAGAAAGTCTCAAACATCGATTGTGGGATTTACATTTTTGTGGATAGTATGAGTCGATTTATTGAAAAACACTTCACATCAATTTACAGGATTCTATTAATTTTTTCCTAAAAATTAAAAGAAAATGTTGCAATGAATGTCAATCTAATGCTTTGTCATTTGCTTCAATACTACAATAAATTTTTCATTATAAGAGAAATAAAAAAAATGAGGATTTGAAAATATTGCAGATAATTTTTATATCAAAATCGTATATCTGTGTTTCGAGATTAAGAGGCCTTGAACTCTTTATCAATAATATATAATCAATGTTACACGTGAAAAGTGTTATTGTAGGAACAATATTCTTATCAGGAGAAGCTTCTAACTTTGTGGTTTCTAATTCGAATGAGAAAGACTTACATTTCCCTACTTTTAGTTAAAATTCCAATCAATCACTATATATTTTGATTTACGAACTTCGTACGACTATCTGTAAGGGTGACATAAATGAAAAATCGATTTTAGAAAAACCCATACGATTTGAATAAAATTTTAGTATAATGCTCGAGTGGTGATGGATCTTATCCTGAGTCAAAGGAAGATCAGAAATTGGTTCTGGTCTCGGTTACGTAGTGGAAAATGTCCTGATATTGAATATATCATTTACATTTATATTCTAAAGCAAAAATTCGAATTTATTAATCGAAGTTTATACAAAACAGCTAATAGTATCTACTATAGTTCATAGAACAGACTTTTTGTTTAGGTAAAAAAGAGAAAAATTAAAATATTCAAAGTGATATTCAAAGTATATTCGTCAGATCGGGCCCAAATTTTACATCCACACGATTTGATATTCATAAGTAACGAATATCATGTATGCTAAAAATCAATTTTCGTGGACATCCCGTCCCGTCCGTCCGTCGTATAACCACTTCCGAAGAGAGAACGGAGAGAGATATCGACAAGGGGTTTTCGACAAAGGTTAATTGTTTGTTGATGGCTAGAAGTATAGGTTATATAAGATCCTCCACCATTTTCCCTTGCGCCATTTTGGAACTCCCACAAATTTTGTTTTCTCAATAACTCTGTCCCTATCTCAAATTTTAGTATGGTATAGCTGGGCCTAAGAGCTTTCGACCGATACCAAACTTAATCCCTTCTAACCTCCCTGACCTTAGCTAGAGGGGGTCAAAAATTCAATTTTCAAATAGTCATATCTCTGCTTTTAATTATCGTAATTTGAAAAAATTTGGTGTTTTGGAAAGTCCTCGTGGAGTACTACAACCCTTGTGACACGCTAGCTTCATCCGATTTAATCTAAGGTCCGATTAATCGATCTCGGATATTTCGAAAACTAGACGATGCTTTTTCTTTAAATTTTAGTATGTTGTAGCTGAGGTCGACACCTTTCCAAGGCTGGGTCGCACACCTCCGTCAATGTTCTCTGACCCGAGCTATAATCAAAAATGTCTTGACCGGACTGTATTTTTTATGTTTATGAAGGGATTTCGATGAAATTTTAGCATTTATTGTATCTGAGAGCAAGATCTTTCTAATAATGGGTCCCATCCGTCTCTACCCCAACCCACTTTACTCTGACCATTACTATATCCAAATGGACCGGACTCTATCTCCAATGTTTATTAACAGATTTCAATGAACTTTTTTGCTTTTGTTGGTCTTTCCCATTCAGACTATTTAAAATAGGAAATGACCAGTGATAAGCCCAGATAAGCTTATGGTAGCTGAGATTCTTTACAGGTGACCTCGAAATGCGTGCAACTCGGGGTGCTTGCAACTCGGGGTGCTTGCAACTCGGAATGCGTGAATTGAATTTTGGGAATAAAGAATCGCGTCGAGCCAATTTTATCCATTTCGACCACCGAGAACAGTTTTCTGTTCGGAGATATGGTCATTTGAAAATTATATTTTTACCCCTTATGACTCGGGTCAGGGCCGTCGGGGATTTGAGATCGATCGATTTGAGATCGATCGATGCGATGGGGACTAGTTTATTGAGAAAACAAAATTTGTGGGTGTTGTAAAATGGCGGAAGTAAATCTGACATCTACTTATAGCGGTCAATCGACATTTAACCTTTGCCGAAAACTGCTTGTCTATATCCCTCTCCGTTATCTCCCCACAAGTGCTTATACGAAGGACGGGACGGGACAGGATGTCTAGAAAAATCAATGTTTAGCATACATAATATTCGTGATCTATCCGTGTAAATCCCAAATTTTGGCCCGATCTTACGTGGTCGGATTTCACCTGTGACCATAAAAGCTGAGATTGTAAAGAATCCCAGATAATAGTAATGAATGTCTTAAATTGCCTTTTGCGCGAAGACCTAAGTTCCTACACGGAACGTTGCGCCACCATTATTATTATTATTATTATTATTATGAGGTGTAAGCCGTCATTATTTGAACTTTCTCTAATGTCCGGTGTTTATTAGCCGATTTTAATATAGTTTTTTTTGTGATCTTTTGTATACAAGCTTTTTAGAATAAGCAAACTTGTATAATGATGAATTAGCTAATAGTAGGTAAGATTCTTATCAAATAACCTGAGAGAGCACTTAAAATTTGGAAAACCTGGATATTTGATTGTGAGTTAAAATTCAACCCTCAACCACAATTGCGTACACTTTGAGCGCCAATACTCATAGGCTACTTTTAGTTGTATTAATTCTATAAATAAAAAGTAATGAAACTGACCTCAAAATGCATATCCCAAGTTCGCTTAAGTAATGGAGTTTCAACACTTCTGGCAAAATATAATTGCAACATGAGTTTTTTACTACTGTAAGATATAAATAGAATGCCTTATTAAAATTTCAATATAATAAAATTGTTGTCTATTTTTCACAAGAATATGTTTCAAAAACTTTTTTTCCATAATTATGTAGTATGGGCGAGTTAATATTGAGACAGCTAAGAAATCTCGGTATGCCGAAGTTGGGGCCACAGAAACAGACGATGACAGTTCTGCTACACCTCAAATACCCATCGCTGAGAAAGTAATGGCCAATGGGAATGGATTCTTGGGAAAGACTCAATCAAATGGTAACCATTTGATTTCGAGAGATCCTCTGATTCTGGCTCCGGACGCTGAATATCAATCGACAAAGAAGGAACTACAAAGAAAAATTTCTAGTAGCGATGGAGAGATAAGTGATGAATTTAATCCTGAGGTAGGTTAATAGTAAACTTATTATGACACTTTAAATCACTTGGAGATTTTTTTTTAACAGAACGAGGAGAAAAACTTTGAGTTCAATCTGGAAAATTGTCTGGATTATGTGAAGGCGGGAATGGAAGCCATAATTGAGGATGATGTGACATCTAGATTTGAAGCTGAAGAACTCAAAAATTGGAATCTTCTAACACGGACTAATCGTCACTATGAATTTATATCGTGGCGTTTAACAGTGATTTGGATGTGTGGATTCTTCGTGAGATATGCAGTTCTGATGCCACTCAGAGTCCTTATATGCTTTTTTGGGGTGAGTTATTGCGTCCTTTGGGACATTACCGACATATTTGAAGACACTTGAAACCTCACAGTGAGTCAATTGTGCTCCTTAACAAAAATAAGAAGAAGAATAAAAGAAAGCATTTTTTTAAATTGCTTTCTTCGTCATAATTTAAGAAAGTTTTTTGGGATAGAATGGAATTTGATGTGATTTTAACAGGTTGCGTGGGCTGTTATATCTTTTGCCATTATTGGATGTATTCCAATGAGACGTTTGAGGCGTCATCTTAATGATGAGGCCTTTAAGATAACATTCAGATTGATATCCAATTCAATTTCTGCGGTCATAACATTCCACAATCCCGAGTACCGGCCAAGAAATTGCGGTTTCTGCGTGGCAAATCATACATCACCAATTGACATATCAATCTTATCGACTGATTGCACATATTCTTTGGTGAGGCTATTTCCAAACAATCCTTTTATTGTATATATGTTCCTTAAAATGAGAACGTTGTGAAGAGTCTTTAAAGGGGGAAAAATACCATTCTGAATGATTTTTAAAGGAATAAGAGAAGGGCATCGACGAACGCTAGTGTTTCTAGGACCCTCAGGATATTCTCGTATTATTGTTCCGAAATAAAATGACTTTTTGAAAATTAATCGACTTTTTACCATTTAACTATTACAAGGATGCAACTCGTTGGTTCACATTTAAAAACCACATATCCGTGATACACCTGATTAAATTCATGTCAATCCGCGGTACAATTGTTTGAAAATAATAAAAATTCCACTGGATAGAAATAATTAAACAAGTTACAGTGCTATGAGGCTTATATTTGTAACAAAATATGAAATATTTCTCTTAACATACCGATTCGTGGTGCTCTTCCCTTATCTATTGTGAATGTTTTTTTTTTTTGCATTATAAAAAACATGCACTTCATTCATTGCCGTTCATAGTTCACGAAACTTTTAAATTTTGTAAATAAAACACTGGTAAAAAGTGCTGAAAATATCAAGTTATATTAGATGTGATTTTTTCTATCAGTCAGTGCAGAATATTCTGCACTGAGATAAATATTATTTCCCGAAGTCCGTAGAGAAAACATATTCTAATGTCCTGATTATTTTACCCATTTAAAATTTAAAAATCCTTCAAATCCCCGCCAAAAGAAAGAAATTTGGAAGAAATTTGTCATGAAAAAATTTTAAAGATTTAAAGCTTAAAATTTTATCTCACAATAAAGGGAATATAATTACCTAGAATATTATACAGGCTTCAGACTAGAGAGTTATGGCTGAGACTTAGTGCATAAATAAGTCATAGTCTGAAAATGTCAGGAGTGGAATGATAACTTTTCGACACTATCGAATCGACTGTATCGATAAAGCTATATCTATTAGATTAAGCAAATGTCGACTTTTTACGCATTGTTAAGCCATTCATAGTGACATTTTTAAAAGAATGTGACAGCTAATAAATATCTATATCACTTACAGGAAGTGCAGATATCGCTTAAAGTTTTCAAAATCGACAGTCGATACTATCGAAAATAAGTTATGTCACCCCAGGTTGTGGCTAAGCTAAAAAAATTTGGAAACTTAGCGAAGTCCTCATTGAAATGAAGGTTTAGTGCTTTGATAGTGGCTAATCTAATCTTATTGAATTTTCAAATTCAAACATAGTTAGTTTACCTTTAAATTTGGAAACCGATTATAAAATATGAGTAGGAGAATGTGGTCAACTTCATAACGCGTAAGCTTTCAAATATTGCATTTTTTCTTTTCCCCTTTTTTTAAACATAAATATTATATAATTAATAGAATAAAGTATATTTGATTAAAAAGTGGAGGCAAAGTATACTCCTTGCTTTCCTGAATGCTCAAACTGATAAATTAGATGTTTCAAAGTACTTTCAAATTGTTCAGCGTTTACCGGTTCGTAACCGATTGAAACTGTTTTATAAATCGCTTAAGTTACTTCAAAATAACTTAAAGGTAATAGAATTGATTTTCGAAGAAAAATTGCTAATCGGTTCATAACCGATTCATAACCGATTGGAACCAGTTCAAACTTGTAAAAACATCCAAGGTTTTTCCAACGAGTTCAGACACGATAACAATTTTCCCATTGTACAAATTAAATGTTGAAAATATAAAAAAATAATAAAGATATGGACATTGAACCCATTTAGGGTAAGATGGAGTAAAATTTGGAATCATGTCTAATTTGGAACTCTCAAATTTCCTCACAGTTTTAAATGCCTGAAAGAAAAACAACGAAGAATTACTCTCGAATATAAGGTCTTGTACTTCTTCGTAGTTTTCTTTTTCTCTTTGATCATCTGAAACAGTGAGAAACTCCTAAAGTTCCAAAATAGACATGATTACGAATTATCCCATCATACCCTACATCGTCCCATTAAATTGTTGGAACAAATTATTTTTTATGTGAAATTGAATGATTTTTTAATCCATAAATAAAATCTACGGATTACAGACAACCAATTTGCAAAAAGTTTTAAAAAGTCTTTTTTTTTCTATCTTTTTTCCATCTGGCAGCACACTCTCCTTTGTGTCTCTGTTCCTTTTCTTGTAGTTTATATTAGTCTGTCTAATTGATCTCAAATTTTTGATATTTGATCAGTTAGTTAAATCTAAATGTTTCATATATCCCCCTCCCCAGCCAGCCTTTCGCGTTCACCTCACATCACCCTTTTTTCTTATAACATCTTTTAATTATGGTTGATAATTTTAAATCTTTAGATTTTAACTATTAACTATTGTAAATGACTTAACGACAGCGACGCAAACTCGTAATGAAATCGGTTGTGATGTCGACAGAAGACTCAAATTGGAGATTGGTTAAGAAATATTAATATTATTATTTTAAGATAAAACAGTCAAAAGAAACAAAAATAATTAAACAAAATTACGATGTGATTGAGCGAAAGTAAAACAAGGTTCTTAATCTGGAGATTAGATTTTATTAATAAGTAAATTAATAAATCAAACATATATAAAGAAATGTGCTGAGTGAAATTGCTCCATCCTTACATTTTCATTTTAGTCATTATAAATGTCCATATGCCCACTGGTATTTCATTAGCCATCGAAAGTGTTTTTCACATCAAATTCGCCAAGATCATTAAAAAAAGCTCTATCCTGGACGTAAAAAAAGAAAAATAAATGAGGGAGTTTCATAAGTGATATAAATAATACATAAAATCATGGCAATGACTAATGGACAAATCACAGGTAATGTGGCTGGTTGTTTGCACAGCATTAGTGGGATCGTTGCCAGATAATGAGTTCAAGAGATGGACTGTGCCACCAATTTTGAGGCACTGTTTTTCAATTTTGGCCAGTTCAGTATCCACAGTCATCACTTACCACAATGAAGAGAATCGACCAGTCAATGGGATTTGTGTAGCAAATCACACATCACCAATCGATGCCCTCGTTCTCATGCACGACAATTGCTACTCACTGGTGAGTTTAATCACCGGTATTGTAGGGTGGTTTGTTTTTACAGTAAACACTGCTAGAGATTTGTCGTAGAAATTAGTTTTTAGAGTAGAAGTATATGATATATCTTTATTTTGGCATGTCAAATTTCTTTTTTAGTTTTTTTTTATTATTTAGTTTTTATATAGTATTTTGGCAATGTAATCTGAATAATGAATAATGATAATGAGAAGTTGGTGAAGAAAAGGTGGAGGCCAATTTTTTTTCAATAGTCAATTTGTAAATATTTCATAATTGGTTTTTATTGATTTAATCTAGTTTTTCGACAAAATGATTATATCTGTTAACGACTTAACATTCTACTACAGTAATATTTAAAAAAAAAACATTTCTCACGCACCTTTTATTTTGACAAAAGTCTTCAATCAACAGTCTTATTTTGAAATTTTCTTTTCGCAAAAGGTTACGCGGGTCAAAAAGACAGAAAAACACCATATTTTCTCTATCTTTCTCAAACAAAATAAATTTGTATATTTTTTAGTTATTAAGCATACAAAATTACAACATTTAAACTATATTTTGCGAAATTTTCATTTAAAAATCTTGAAAATTCAGCCGTTGGGGCCTAATTTTCGGAGACCTTTTTGGAAAATACATACTTTTCCGTAGACAGAGTTTCTCAGAGTATAATCATTTGACATCGAAAAACCAAATATTTCCTGTTAGCTTTTAAGTTAAATCGGTATTTGAACAGTACATTTTTTTAATGAAATTTCGGATGTGGCAGATTTTTATAACAAAAAATACAATTCTCGGCGTATTTTACACCACGTTTTGTCTTGTAGAATTAGTTATGATCGAAGTGAAAAAAATCTAAAGTTCAAGTACGCGTTTAACTCATCAGCTAACGGGAATTATTTAGTTTTTTGACGTCAGATTAACAGACTCTGAAATAATTATCCACCGGAAAGCATGTTTTTTTTTTCAAAAACCATCTCTAAAAATCAGAGTTCAACGGCTGAATTTTTAAATTTTTTAAATGAAAATTTCAGAAAATATAAATAAAATGATGTACCTTTATACGCTTAAGAGTTCGAATTAAATATTTCTTTATTATCCTGAAATGAGATGTAGAGAAAATATGCTGTTTCTTTTAGTCTGCCTGACCCACGTAACCCTTTAGTGGGAAGTAATTGCATTGAGCTTTTAATCCCAATACTAGATAAAAATCAGTTTTTTTTTTAAATTATTACGTTGCATGTCTAAAGTAAAACTTTTATTTTCTAATAACAATATTTACTTTAGAATTTTTTTCTTTATCAACAGCAAAGTTTATTCTTCTTAAATCATTACTTTTTTAATTTCAGATTAATTATTAACATAACAGAGAACTGTTGGTATTTCTTTATTTAATAAACCTTAAATTTTTGTAGTTTTCTTTTTTCAAATCATTTTCATGGGTCACTCATATCCATTTTTCATTATATTTTCGTACACACGATATACAATTTTTCTTAACAGTATTTTTTCCCTTAATTTCCATTCATTGTATTTAGTGCCTACATTTTTGTTTGTTTTGTGTTTAATTGCTTTTAAATAGTCACTGGCTGCAATTGGTGATTGTGAACAATTTTTTTTTAATAAGTTTACTAATATATATTTTGTGGGGCAGATAGGGCAAAGACATGGAGGATTTTTGGGTGTTTTGCAACGTGCCCTGGCCAGAGCATCACCCCATATTTGGTTCGAGCGGGCTGAAGCAAAGGATCGGTTGGCAGTAGCTCAGCGTCTACGACATCATGTTTCGAATCCTAGAAACCCACCGATTCTCATCTTCCCGGAAGGAACTTGCATCAACAATACCTCTGTTATGCAATTCAAAAAAGGCAGCTTTGAAGTAGGAGGGGTCATCTATCCCGTCGCAATCAAGTTAGTATTTCAGCTTAGATTTTTTTTAAAGCTACCGTAAACATATCTGGGTTTCTTGTTTAGCATGAGAAATTTCCTACTAATAATTATATAGTTATAAAAATAAATTATTATTATTATTGATAATAAAATGATTTGATTCATATCTTTTCAATAGATATGATGCTCGTTTTGGCGATGCCTTTTGGAACAGTTCACGTTATTCTATGATGCAGTATCTGTACATGATGATGACATCATGGGCGATTGTTTGTGATGTGTGGTATTTACCACCAATGTTCAGGCAAGAAGGCGAGTCAGCAATTGACTTTGCGAACCGAGTGAAGAGTGTAATTGCAAAACAGGGTGGCCTAGTGGATCTTATGTGGGATGGCCAGCTAAAGAGGATGAAGCCAAAAAAGGAATGGAGAGAAAAGCAGCAAGAAGAATTTACTAAGAGACTCAAAGGTGAATAGATGTCATAAATACCAACATCAGCCTAACAAAATCTTTTCCTGCATACAATTACGCGTTGTGATACCCTCTAAAATGTATTGAATTTCTAGAGAGGTACTCGCAACAAATTATAATGTGATAATTAGCCTATTTTTCTCTTTACCTTTTTTGAATTGCAAACTTTTTATCAAGTCTAAAAAGTATCTATTTTTTTCCGAAAACATTTTCATTAAAAAATAGGGAATTTCCCAATCTGCGCTTTATTTAATTTTACATGTATTTTTTTTTCAAAAAACAGAGAGTCCGAAAACTCAAGCATAAAATTTCATTTGAAAAATAAAAAAAAGTCATTAATTATACAGCACATAATCTTGTTCTTTATACATTTATTTAAATACAAAAATCATGTAATTCAATTCTTCGTTTCAAAAAGAGTTTCCCTAATTACACAAGGGAATAGTGTACATGTACAGAGAATAACAAAATAATAAAGCTAGTCATGGCAGTCTCAGCTGCTCATCAGAAACACAAATTCACTTAATAATCAAGTTAAAAAAGAGGAGTACGAAAAAATTGTGTTGATTTTGCATTCCAATTACATAGATAAATTTAAATTTTTATAGAAAATTTCTTGAAAAAAATATCTTAAGAGTAGATTTTTGATACTCATATCCGAAATAGAAATTACTACATTATAATTTTCTAAATTAAAAGTAAAAATGTTTATAAGTCAAAATAGAATTGACTAAAAGTTTGTTTTTTTCTACTGGTTTAATGTTTTTTTCTCTCTAACATTTATGCTGATTTGAGGGTTGCGTAAAAAACAAGATTAAAAAAATGAACAAAAAGCACAGGTAAAGAAAGTAAGTTAAATAATATGAAAAATAAGACTGTAGGTAGGGTAATTGGGTGAGAATAACAGAAATTGGCTCATTCTAAAAAGAATGTATTTTTTGTGAAATATGAAATAAAATAAATTGTAGAAAAGAAAACAAAAATGCAGGATATTATATTTAGATAAGAGGGGACAATGTATCCACAAAAATCCTCAATGTAAAATCTATGCTAAATTAAAAAAAAGTTTAATATACTTCATTTTTTATTTTGTCCTATATTTTCTACTGAAGAAAAAAAAAACATTACAGTAGACTCTCGCTCAATAGGCTCTTTTTCAATTGGGAGAAGAATTTTATTGACAATTATACGAGGCTGAAGTTAGCCGAAATCCACCCGAAATGTGGTTTGTGTCTTGGGTGACCCGAAAGGCTATAAGCCGACAAATGGTTTGTGTCTTAGCTAAACAAAAAGGCGCATGACCCGACATATGGTGGGTGTCTTGGCTAATGAATAGGCCTATACGTTATTTTTTCATGCAAAAGAAACCCAATCACTAACAAACTAAATTTAACGATAAGTGATTTTTTTAAAATTATTTCCTTGTTCATTTTCTTTTGATTAACTCTCTTTTTCATTTTATTTGTTTAGCAATCACTTTATCTGTGATCACAGCGACACCCGAAAAATTTCGGGCGTTGATCTCAGCGACTCACCCAAAAAAAAATATTTCAACTGAAAGAATACTCTAATAAAATTGTATACAAAAAATAACATTAGAGTTAATTGTTTTGATTAAAAACATAATTTCCTTATTTAATACAAGTGCGTTTTCCTGTTTATTTTTTGAAATTATTAGTTTATCGCTGATCCCAGCGACACCCGAAAAATTTCGGGCGCTGATCTCAGCGACACACCCGAAAAAATTCTTTTCCACTGAAAAAAATATTTCAATGCATTTTTCCACACGGAATTGCATTTAAATAAATTCGAGTGATTAAAACATTCACTTTTCCATTCATTTTTTTTTACAATGTGAGTGCGTTTGCGTTTTTAATTCACGAAAAATCATTTTTCCGTTAATCTCAGCGAAAATGTTTAATCGGAAATGCTTGTTAAACAGAGCTGTTGATTCTGCCGAGAATCTGCAGATTCTCGGCAAATCTCAAATATTGTTGATTTATCAAGAAACTGTAGAAATTACAAGAAAATGGTATGCTCTGTTTAACAAGCATTTCCGATTAAACATTTTAGATAACTAAAAAGATTCAAGCAAAAATACTAATTTCTTAAAAATCGCCAATCGAATGACACAAAAACACGAAATTTAGGTCGACACTTTGCTTAAAGTTTTCACTTCACTATTCTCTACTTATAACACGGCATCGCAGAATTCTTTATTTTATGTAAATACTGTGATATCACCAAGAATAGCTTTATTGAATTTTCTAAACTTCAGTGAAAAAATATTCCATCTTTTCAAATACAGTTGTCTGGAAAGTCTGGAATGTAGAAAAACATCTACAGAAAATCGGCAAAATATCTACAAAAATTCGTCAGAGTATGCACCAGGATTCGTCAGAAAATCTGGAAAAATTTCTGACGAATTCTGTCCCAAGCGCAAATAAAATTCGTAGGAATATCTACAGATTTCTCGGCAGAGGTGTAGATATTTTCTGCAGAAAACTTAAAGATATCTGACGAAATTATATGACGGGAAAAGACAATTTTTGACGAAAATTGCTTTGTGTGTAGATACCATTATAGAATAATTTTCAATAAAAAATTGCATTTGAACGTGATTTCCGTTAAAAAAAATTCAAATTTTGCAGGTGGGCGCACTAAGTAAGAGATTTTTTCGGGCGAGTCCCTGTGATCAACGACAAAGTGGCTTGTCAAAAATTAAGAATTAAAAAGCACTATAATGAAAGAAAATTCAGAAAAAATGGTACTTTTAATACACAGAATTTAATTATAATACAATTCTGTGTTGAATGATGCATTAGAATTACTTTTCTTGAAAATGAATAATTTTTTCGGGTGGGCCGTTAAAAATATTCAAATCTTTTTCGGGTGGAAACAACTCTCAAGAAATAAAAGTGAAAACGCACTTAAACTTCAAAGAAATTGATTGAGAAGTGATATTTTTAACAAAAAAATACAAGATAATTTCCGTTTTGAAAAGTGCATAGAATATTTTTTTTCATTGGAATTGATTTTTTCAGGTGTGTTGCTGAGATTAGCAACCGAAATTTTTCGGGTGTCGCTGGGATCAGCGATAAACTAATAATTTCAAAAAATAAACAGGAAAACGCACTTGTATTAAATAAGGAAATTATGTTTTTAATCAAAACAATTAACTCTAATGTTATTTTTTGTATACAATTTTATTAGAGTATTCTTTCAGTTGAAATATTTTTTTTTGGGTGAGTCGCTGAGATCAACGCCCGAAATTTTTCGGGTGTCGCTGTGATCACAGATAAAGTGATTGCTAAACAAATAAAATGAAAAAGAGAGTTAATCAAAAGAAAATGAACAAGGAAATAATTTAAAAAAAATCACTTATCGTTAAATTTAGTTTGTTAGTGATTGGGTTTCTTTTGCATGAAAAAATAACGTATAGGCCTATTCATTAGCCAAGACACCCACCATATGTCGGGTCATGCGCCTTTTTGTTTAGCTAAGACACAAACCATTTGTCGGCTTATAGCCTTTCGGGTCACCCAAGACACAAACCACATTTCGGGTGGATTTCGGCTAACTTCAGCCTCGTAAATTTAGTTTGCTTGTGATTGGGTTTCTTTTGCATGAAAAAATAACGGATAGGGCTATTCATTAGCCAAGACACCCACCATATGTCGGGTGATGCGCCTTTTTGTTTAGCCAAGACACAAACCATTTGTCGGCTTATAGCCTTTCGGGTCATCCAAGACACAAACCACATTTCGGGTGGATTTCGGCTAACTTCAGCCACGTGACAATTATCACGTTTGATTTTGACGGAAATTTGCTCAAATTTGCTGTAGTTCCTCTTGTGTTATTGTGATTCTTTATAATTGAGCGCTTTTTGTGAAATTTACAATGACTTTGGGCACTAAATGGGTCAAGTGGTAGAGCACTCTCTCTATGATGCAAGTGTCTCGGGTTCGAATCCCCTTTAGGTCACCAGGAATTTTTCTGGCGTTAAAGGTGTTCGAATTGCATCCAGTGAGCTTCACTGCACTTGATTCCACGAAACATGGGACTGACAACCCCCCATCCATGTATAAAAAATAATAATGGATGTCCCGAACTCCCCTTGTGGGAAGGCCTAGTTCCTCTATGGAACGTTGTGCCACCATTATTTATATTGTTATTAATGACTTTGGCGCCCAAATCTCTCGAAAATTTTGGTGACATTTTGCCCCATATGCCCGATGGAGAGAGAGCCACTGTACTATTCCTTTGCATTTGTTTCTTTAAGTTTTTGCTTTTCAAAGTTCAAACACTTCCAAGAGAACTTCAGAAGCTGACTGTAGCCACTCAATTCGGTTCTTTGGGGGCATCACTAGGGAATTGAACCAGATTATACACTGGATTGCGGTGGATAAAATGCCTTGAATAGACGGAATATTAAATAAGTGAAAGCTTACGCTATCTAATTGTTGATGAATCACCGTCCTGCTTCCTCAGCAATTCCATTCATTTAATAATCTCCTCATGAGAACGATTGGCACAATTAATCCATTGCCTTTCGTCTTCTATCTTGCCTTTTACTAAAAAAAAATCAAAATAACACAATCGTTTCTCTTGAATATGTTATTTCCTGAAGTAGGTATATAAAAATTATTATTATTCAGCCATCACAATCACTGGTGAACTATGTCTCCTTAGTTGTACATATAAAACTACTTATCAGACAAATGCACGGATTTTTGACCTAGTCCAGATTTATTCATTTTACTGCATTTGACCGGCATGCTGTGTGTATCAAATTGTTCCAAAGTGAAAGTGGTAGTAATTTTATTCCAAGAGATAAGATTTTCATACCTGAGAAAAGGGAAAAATCGTCCCCGAAACATCGAATGCCTGTATAATCCAATGAATCTGAACCAGGGCAAAAATCCATGCATTTGTCTTATAAACCTTGAATTGACCGAATTTTATCGAATATAACACTACTCCTGGATCTGATTTTGCAGTCATCATAAGAGACAATTTTCAATTAAATCTATGGAATGCAAAGTCTTCCAGGTATAACTGGTATGTAAAGGTAAAATAGATACTTATTAATTATAAAACGTAAATTGATTAAAAACTATTTAAAATTATAGGGGAAACTGGGGCACCACCAAACACGGGGTACCACCAAACACTAATTTTTATTTCTAAACTACTTGGACTATCTCGACCATTCCTTCAGTGGACAAGCATCTCTATAGTGCTTATAAATTCCTATAGGTCTTAATCCTCTGAAGTCGAATATCCGATTAAAAAATCGCAGTGTTTGGTGGTACCCCGTGTTTGGTGGTGCCCCAGTTTCCCCTATGCAATATGCAAATAATATGCCTTCTTTGTAAAAGTCTTTTAAGATTGAGATAAGACTGAAATTTATAGTTACTAAAGATATTGCTTGAGTTATTAACTTGTATTCCTTATATTATACCTAAACACATTTCATAAAACATTAAAAAATATTAAACTTACTACAATTGTAAAAAAAGTGAAAACATACTTTGTTTTAAACTGGGATTTCTTTAGTTGCTAAGTACTCAGTTTTCGTTTGAATGTCGATGTCTAGGTTAAAAAACAATCTGAGAGAAAAGTTGCACATGGACGAAGATGTAGCTAATAAAATTCTCTATCAAACCCTTAAAATAACAGATTGTTATGCGCAATGCACAATCACTTTTGTTTTGTAAACATGTTTTTGACATTTCAGTGAGAGTGAATGAAATATAGATCTCACAGAAAATTTTGTAAACATGTTTACAAACAAAAGTTATTGTGCGTTGGGCATTAAGTGCAGCTTTAATTTTCGAGATATATTTGAGTAAAGTTGCCAAAAATTTCAATTTTTCCATATTTTTGACATGAGATTACCGGGCCCCTGGTGTCAGTTGTACGATCTCCATTTGTCCAGAAGATTATCGGGCATTTAAAGGAGAATAAATTTTCCTATATTCAGAAATAAATCGGTTCAGCAGAATCGCAGATATAGGCACCCAAGTACGAAAAAACGACAAAAAACGGTTTTGCCTTTTGCCTATTCCAGACACAAAAACAAAATGAAATCAAAATGATAAGTATTTCCGTAAATCATTTGACACAAGCATAGAAAAGTAGCATAAGAACCCAAGGACAAAATCACTATTGCATAGTGTAATTTATTGTTCAGGATTATGGCCCTTATGGCCTCTACACACTAGAAAATTTTATGTCCATATTGAAAAGTATTTCCTACACAAGCATAGGAAATTTGCTTCAATATAGACATATTGAATATCAATATTCTACGAATCAAGTTAGAGATAGAAATAAATAAATAAAAGGAAAAATAAAGATTTGATATTCTACAACCAAGATTTCAAAATAAAGCTGTCAAATATCTTTATTTTTCGCTTGGATGAAAATATTTCGAGATTTTATATTCTGCAAGTAAAATTTAAAGATGATTCAAACCTCAATAGTCTTTATTTTTCTCAAGATTTCAAAGTGGTGATTTCTTGCGGTGCTATGAAATCTTTACTTGCGTATTGATTAGAATGTGTAAAGCCTTAGAAATGGAAGACGTCCTAATTTTGTCAATAATAAGAGTATTGTGTGAATTGCGACGACCGTCGCCAAGACGAAAATAAGATTAAATATTTTCGATTTCATTTTAAACGGTGATACATTTTTTTTATAGTTTTTACACTTCAGTCTTCAGTCAGTTGAAGAACCCCTTTGAATTGCCTGAGAAACCATTTTGGCAATTATTCGTTCTGACATTGGATTTAATTGACCAGCTAAAATATTAGGATTCAGTAGCAGCTTCTAGCTCTCAGGCTTTGACTGGTCGGTTGTCTCACTCTTTTTTTTCTACATGACGTACTCCAGATTTTCAGTGAGCACATCCAAAGTTTGTCTCTTTTCGGTCTGCATCTTCCCACTCCTCCCTGATCCTCACTGCTCCTGGAAATTTCACCTGCAATAGTTTCAGGGTCTGGAAGTTCCTCGATAAGATCCTCCGGAAACCATTACTTGGTGGCAAAAATGATCCAGAAGTTGATGTAGTTAACTGGGAGTGACTTGAAGTTGAAGGCATCCCCCGTGCCTTAATAGTACTACCAAGTTCGTAAAAGATATTCCCGGAAGCATTCAATGCTTTCTACTCCAAGTTACTCAAATATCTTTTGCTACCTGATCTCTCTTTGTACTTCAACTGATACATCCAATCTCTGAAATTCTGTGCAAACCGCATACATATACTTGCATTAAAATTATTTATACAAATGTGTGGACTTCAGGATTACTTTACCTTAATCCAATTGTTTTTGACTTTCTATAAGGAGTTCCTCTAAATCATTCAGCATCTTAATTAGCTCGTACCATGATGCATCGTATCCAGAGGCAAGAGATTGAAAAACATTAGTTTTTTTTTCTATAGCGGAATTCACAAAACATTCCCTCAGACTTTTTGGTGTTTAATGTCTTTCGAACTCTTTTAGTTCCAGGATTTGTTTGACGACAACTGAAGAGTAAGCATGTGAAAAGTGAGGTTATTTTCTACATTCTTACTCTGCTTGAAGTCATCATAATTATGCAGCACATACCACTGGGATTTTTTCTTCATCCATTTCAGTTTCAAAAGCAGGTATATGACAATATGAATGCACTGACTAGACTACAAAGACTACAAATTACAGCACAATCGGCTTGTTGACCAAAGTCATAAAATGACATATGCATTTCATTATGGGTTTTTTCCAAGATCGCAGAGTAACAAATCTTGAAATTTTTGAAAGAGTTTTTGAAAAACTATCTTAATCTTTATTTTTGTGTAGAGAACATTAAAGAGAAAATTTGCTGATGCATCTATTCCGTCTCTTTTTTCTCGTTGGTATGCACAAACATGAATTTCTTATAGTATTTGAGTTCTTCAATGCTCTCTGTAATGTCATCCAGGGCTCTGTGAACTAATTTTTTGGCAGGAGCTTTCCAGAAGATTGATGGATTCCATCTACGACATAACTCCTTCACCGTTGAAACATCTACTATACGGTAGTGTAAAAAATCTGCTAAATCTGGCATATATTTTATCAGAAATAATTTGTCCATATAAACACTGTTTCCAGCCAGTGGACATTGATTCTTCTCAGTGTGTTGCTCTAAAAATTTCTTTACTTCATCTTCAACTTCCTTCTCAGTTAATTTGGATTGGAGACAAGCATTTATAAGACCACTTTGGTCATGCGTCTTCATACACCATGTATTCATTGATCGAAGTACATCCTCAGGTTGATGAATTATGTAATTTTTTGTTGATGCTATAATATTCAAATTCTTATCAGTAATAATGCATGCAAATTCAAGAATTTTGTCTTTTTCTATGTTCAGGCCGGTCATTTCCATATCTATCCAAATAAGGTTTGATGTCATTTTTGGACTGCAAAACTGTCTCCTAAATATCATGCAACCTGTGTCAAAAAATATTTTTAATTACGATTTTTTTTTAAATTATAAAACTAACCTTTTGCGTTGCCTTTGTTATTAAAATTATACAGCAATTTCGTAGCAATTCGTAGTACAAATATCATAATATAAATCACAGAACAATAGCGCATTTAAGTGTGGTTAAGCCGCTGACATTTATATCAGGCTATTGCACATACACGAATAGGCTTTTATCGGACGTCAAAAAATGAAACTGTCTAAAATTTACGAAAAATGCTTGAATTGGGAGCTCTTGTCCGTGTCTCACGGTCACCCCTCTTCAAGGTAAAATTATTAAAATATATCTAGAAGGATCGAAATTCTTGTAATTATAATTAATATTTTTTGATTTACCTATGATAAGCTTTTTACAGAATTATGTAATATTCCCGCAGGCTCTTTTTTTTACATATCGTCGGCTCCATGGAAGACTATTATAAGTCTAAAAAGTAAAATTTACAGGAGAGAGGTGTAAAGTTTAACAGATAAAACTTATTTTTATTAATTCCACTGCAATTATTAATATACTTTCAACTTTTGAAACTATTTTATCATACTTATGCATTGAATATCTTCTGGTTAAAGCTACTCGGGAAAAAAACTCAATAATTAGGCACGCACGGTGATTTGCAGTTTTTTTTGTCACTTGCAGGAATATCTTAATCAAAATAAAATTTTGTGCAGATGTAGATGTAAGATTTCTGCATCCAATAATACCGTCTTTTTATACTATTGCAAGTAGACTTATATTAGTTTTATTTGCAGCCGACGAATTTATAACATAAAGGCTATAAAAAAGCAGTAAAAAGTTAAAATTGAGCCGTAAGAAAAAATTTGAAACAGTGATATTATCGTCCAGATTTTGGGAAAGGAAAAATAAAGGGCTTTTCATTCTGTATGCAACAATTTTAAATGTTAAATACAGTGGAACCTCGATAGAGTCAACCCCGATAAAGTCAATCTCCAATAGAGTCGACAGCTATATTTTTACTCTTACGGATTCCGATAGAGTCAACTTTTCCCTTATTATTAAACTAATAATATTATATGATTTTATTTTATTTTTTTCGAAATTAAAATTAGTGTTTTGGTGTCTCAATGTAACGTTTTTACACAAGAAAACATTTATGTAAGTAACATGGTAATATTATGATAAAATTCATATATTAACCGTGTAATCATTTTCCAACAAATTAATTTTCTTTTCGATATTTTAAGCGTGTGACGGATTGAAAGTTCTCCTGTCTCTTCTGTCTTGTCTTAAGATTTTTTGATTAAGCCTATGATCAGTATATAAGGAAAATTGTAATGTAAGGAAAAACGTACATGATGCTAGATTTTTTGAATACAACATAGCGAATAAACTTTTTCTATATTTAATCAAACTTTTTAAAGAACTAACTTGTTTAAAAAAATGTACATGATAAACGACCATAAAAATTACCCTTCTAAAGAAAACGTGTAAATTAATTTTAAGTTACATTTTTAATTTAAGGTAATTTGGATCAAAAACAAAATAAGCGACAGAAAATTAAAATTGGTCAGCAAAAACCGGTTAAGACTTCCTTCTTTTGTAATTTTAAGATTTAAGTGCTGAACGGTTAAAGATAATGACTTGGAGTCTTCGGACGACCTGGAAGATTATTAATACGACCCTAATTTTCATCCCACCCTTCCCCTTAATCTTCCGAAAAACCAGTATGACGTGATTTCCTGTAAACACAAAAAAAAAAAACGATATTAGTGGAGAAGGGGAGGGTAGAGAAGAAATGAGACAATGACAAAGACTTCAATGTTTGTGTGATAGCGGCCTAGTTAAATCATTCCTAGTTAAAAATGTTATTTGTATCAGAATTTTCAAAAATTAAACATCTACAGGAGCTCTTCAAAATAAGGAGAAAAAAGAAATCTTTAGGACACCATTTCCTTATCTTAACATCGTGGGTGGACCTCAATATTACCACATGGAGAGTAATTTATACTTAAGATATATCGTCAGTTAAATCAGCATTTGTCGTAACTTCCTTTTGGCAACTTTTCAGGAGACGAAATTTTCAGTTCAATATTATTTTTCTTAAAAATGAGCCCCGAATGCGATACTTTTGAGTCAAAATAATAAAAGTGGCACTAATAAACTGTAAGTTAACTCGAGAAAATCTTTATAAAATTATTTAAAAGCTGAGATATTGAGATATATGTTAGAAGAAACACAATAAGATTTTATCGTAACTTCCATCATTTATAAAGCCGTAACTTCCAATGTAGGGTCGGAGGAACGTCTGTTCGACAGGGAACCCCTATTGACACTTTTGTCAAAATGTTGAAAATTATTTAATGTATCTAGTAAAATATAAGTAATATGATGTTTTTTCTGTAATATACTTTTTAATATAAACAGAGATGTTCAAATTTCATATCCGGAATGGTACAGAGTAGGGTGTCAATAGGTGCTGACACGAGTTCTTAAAGTGTCAATAGACGTTCCTTTCACCCTATGGAGATTCTGGAAGTTACGACAATTTTCAAAAATGCATTGTAACAATTTCAATGACTCAAGTGATAATAAGCGCCTTTATTTGACTAAATTAGTCAATAATACTGTTATCCCTGTCCCTGAAACATTTTATTTCATATGTTTTATTGAATAAACACTATTCGCACTGTCTTTCGATATTTGGAAGAGTTTGTAAACGTTTTGTTGAGAAATATTGCAATTTTGCTGCAAATTACAAGTCACACAAGTGAGCAAAAGAAGTTACGGCAAATGCTGATTATTGGAAATTTTGTATGGAAATTTGTCGTAACTTCCCCAAAAATGGAAGTTACGACAAATTCTGTTAAATTTTTCTTAATTAAGGGCACTTACGATAATTTTTGTTTAAAATAATTTTTATTGGGCTTATAAAAGTTTTTTTTCACAAGTGCGTTAAATAAACAAAATTACGCTGATTTCAAATATGTATATATCTCAAAATCGCAAAAATGAAGTTACGATAAATGCTGATTTAACTGACGATATACTAATAATAAAAACATTCCGTAAAATATGTCCTTAATCTTCAACTTTTGCCCATACATATGACTTTTTGGGTCAAAGAGTGTAGAATTTATGGGCTAATTAAATAAATCTTCGACTATCGTTTTGCATTTATCAGTGATCTAGAACAAACATAAAACAATAACCCTTCCTATTAAAATTTCACATTTTAATTGATTTTTTTCGAACTCCAATAGAGTCAACAAATCCAATAGAGTCAACAGGCCTGGAAATAATTAGTTGACTCTATCGAGGTCCCACTGTATATAAATTAGACACATTTTTGTGAAGATTTAAGTATTTTACTAACCATAATTATATATTTTACTGCTCATTTTTAATTTTGTACTGCCCATTATGATTTTTTTACTGTTTTCTTCCATTTATAAATGCTATATAGATTTTCTATCGAATACAATTCAGAGATTTTGCTGATTTGCTTAGCTGATTAATTAACAAATGTGCGTAGCTATTCACAGGTTATAAGCTTTCTCCAAAAAAGCTCCTAATGGGTACTGATTATCGAAAATCAGTATGGAGAGTTTGCAGTTTGGCGGGAATTCAAAATTTCCCAATGGGGTCTGTCATTTTCGTAAAATTTATGGAATAATGAACTAAAATTTCGCAATTTTATATCATTATATTAATCAATTCCTTTATCATTCAACATTTTATGCTTTCTGCATCGCAAACATTTAATATACAAGGTCTCTGAAAGTTTAATATTGTATACCACCTCATTTTGTCAACAATTATTCACATCGATGTTAGAGCAAGGCAAGAGGAAGTCTTGGATAGAGAGGAGGCTTCCGGAAGACGAATTGCTGCTCCCGAAAACTCTTTGTTCATGTTCTTATAATCGGCTTCGAAATCGAAAACCATCACAAGAAACCCCGACAGGGTTTCATATTCTTCTAGTTGGGAAAACATCCGAGACATGCGAGCTAAAAAAAACTTCTGAATGGAAAAATACCAACAAACTGGAGTCCGAGAAATCAATCACATCCTGGAAGAAAAGCTTTCGTGATTTGGAATACGGAATGCAAAAGCATAAATAAGGAATTTTAGTATTCGTTTCACAATTTTAATATTCGAAAAAATTAATATCGGGTTCATCACAGTTATATTCTAAGCGCAGTTTCGGTGGCCCTTTGTACATTGCCACAAAATATTGTTTTAAGAATAAAAAATGGCAGAAAAATAAAAATAATAAAATACAAGCACTTATTTTCCTCATAAATCCCTAAATATCCTTAAATCCATTAAAGGATGCATAGGACGACTTGCATCGTTTACAAAAATATTCTCCTGAACATTATAGGATCATAAAACTTTCCATTATCCCCAGAAATTATAGCTAGATTAGTTTATGGTGGCTAAGATTCTTTACAGGTGATTTCGAAATGCGTGAAAATTTTATTGTGAGTTAAATTTTGGACTGGGAAGAATTATTATTATTATTATTATTATTATTATTAACAACGCTTTTGAGCTGGTGCTCTTGAAAGCAGAAAGAAAAAGAATACACGTATTAGGATATAAATATTTGTCAGAAAGCAATGCTTGCTTTGCGTCCACCGCCGTCTTAGCGTTGGTGACCAACCTCCAGAGCCAAACTGTGAAACTTCTCTTTCTCAGGTTGTATAAGTCATCTGCATCATTTGAAAAAAAAATCTTTCTGACGTTAGGCAAAAGAAAAAGCAAACTACAAGATGCGAAAAAGGTTTGGTAAGTAACTCCCTCAACAAAGAGAGAGTTGTGAAGAATGCGGCTCCCCGATCTGCGCACAATGTCGAGTATTGCGTTGAGTAAACTGTTCCTTTAGGTCGAAATGGATAAAATTGGCTCGACGCGATTCTTTTCCGATAAAATTCAACTCAGAGATGAATTACCACAGATTCCACACGGGACAATCTTCCGATCCGAGTTACACTGACGATCGCTGGGACATTTCCCTTATATAACGCAAAGTTAAAAATACCAAAAATTCCATTGGCATGCTGTAATGTGTTGATATGTTGTGAGACTTTGAGAAAGAGAATTAAAGCTTGGAAAAGAAAATGTGAATGTGTATTTGGTTCCAACTTCAACATCGGGCTTCACATCGTCCGTCGAACAATTTATAAATAGTCTCGAGAAGGCATTCATCCAGTCAAGATGTCTTAACTTTATACAACTCCCAGTTTAACAAAAAGAAGTAGTGTAGAGAAAGAAGAAGGTAAAGAAACGGTGTTAATTTTAACTGTGCCTTTGCTGGAAACTATTTTAATAGCCGTGTTATCTGGAGAAATCTATCCACGTAGAAAGGTTTCCACAGTATACTGGATAATAAAGAGTGTTACCATTTATCACTATATATTCTTTTACATTCAAAATTTATAAAAGTGTACCTTTTGTGCTTAAGTGAGTTACTTTACTACTAAAGTGTGCAAAGGGAGTGATATAGAGAAAGGTAGAAGGCAGAAAAGTTCACTAATATTGTGTGAAAGTGAAAACAGAAAAATTAGATAAATTTTCCCATCTCTGGTTTCAAAGTTTTAATATCGCCATTGCAATTTACCTGCGAAGGTATGAAAAGTACCTCTTGTTGCCAATACTACAAGAGAATCCAAAAGTATTTTACCTTACTATCATATCATGAACATAAATGTTTTCGATGCGAATGCATCTAGAAGTTTTTTTTCAGTTTTTGTCTTTGGAAGAAAACTCCTATGATTTTTAATACTGCTAATACTATGATTCGAATAATCACCCGGGTTTACTTGAGGCAAAGGAAAATTTTTTAGTGTGTCGAGAAATTATTCTACAGATTATCCTCCATATAATTTCATCCCTTTTAAGATTTTGAACATTTGAGGTTTTGGCTTTCGGGATCTTGGCCCTTTCGGGATTTGGCCTTTCGGGATTTTGACTGTCTCCGATATAAGTTATTAATTGTTGTATTTACTATTTCTTTCGTTAAAAATTGTCTATATAGTCTATAATTGAGTCTATTATATAGTCTATAATACCTTATATTCATATATAAGGTAAATTTTCCTCAAGTCGACCCGTAGAGTTATATATTCAATTTATATATATTTGCACTAATATTTGGCGTATGAGCTAACATTAATAGGTCAATTATTTCATAAATAAATACGAATCAGTGACAATTTTATAGAAATTCACCATTAAAACATTCAAATATTGACCACCGGTCGAGTCAAGGAACCGGTCGACTCGAGGGCACTTTACCTTAGGTATTTTATTTAAAGTCACAATAGTATGGAAAGGAATTACTGTAAACTGAATTTAAAGACTTACAAAATGTGAATAAAAAAGAGTTCAACGTTCAAGTGACGAACCTGATACCCTCGCAGAAAGATTCTGTGTGATTCTTCGAATTGCAAGTAATTGTATCGCGCGAAAGATCACATAAATAATTAATTAAAATAATGATTCAATAATAATAATAATAATAAAAATAAAGAGAAATTACACTATGATTCTCTTCTTTATTAATATGCTAATTTTGTATGCTCGGTGAAAATCATAATTACGCACTCTTTCAAGAATTTTCACCGCGCAATGGATTCTTGAGAAAAACGGGAGTTTTCGCAAAGCTTAAAGAAAAATTGCAAATAGCTTAAACGACAGAAACTAGTTGAGTATTCAAAGCTATAAGAAAATTTGATTTGACATCATAAAATTAAGTAATCAGTTTGCTGTTTTTTCGCATTGTTGAGATGAAGACTGTCCTATGTAGATTTATATTCTTTTTAGAGGAGGTACGTTCGGAAATATGCTTAGTATGAAATATATGTAGGTCGCGATATGAAGATAATGGTGGTTATTATTTTATCGTTTGACTTTATAATTTTTAACAACAATGAAAATGATGAAAATATTTCTTAGCAAATAGTAATTGCAGAACACAAGATCAATCCTAATTTACTAAGTAAGGTGTTTACTGTAGAGTAGCTGACTTTTCAGAAGTAAATCAATTAAAAAGCAGGTTTGGTTTTCCTGTAAATGAAAAAGGGTCACAATTAAGTATGAAAATGTAAAAGAAGGTATCGATTGGTCAAAAGAAAAAATAACTTTCTCAGATATATTTTGAAGTGATGAATTCTTTTGTATTTAAGCGTATATTTGCTAAAGAAATCGAGAGACTTTCATTGGTAATCAAATGTGTCCTCATTGCATAGCATTAGAGAAGGCGTATATTTGAATATTTATATGGTATTCAGGTTATGTAGTGAATTGACTTTCAAGTGATACAATGTGCTGAAGAAGAATTTCTCCTATTTCATCTTACGGAATTAAATTACGATTCGAACGAATTTAATATATTTCAAATAACTAAAGTACCTACTTGTTGTGAAAATTATTAGTTACTTGATGTGTATGATAAAATATGATACTTGATATATCTTTTATGTATTTAAAACTCGCACGACATGAAGATAACAGAAGCAAACACAGTACAAAATTTTAGTAAAAGTATTAGAGTGAAGAAAAAACGCCACCAAAACGAAGTCATCTGGTCAATACATTGTCATATATATGATTGTTTCAACGTTAGCAAATTTGATCAAATGAGGAGCTCAGAGCAAAAAAACGCTATTTTAATAGGGAAATGCATAGGGGAAACTGGGGCACCACCAAACACGGGGTACCACCAAACACTGCGATTTTTAAATCGGATATTCGACTTTAGAGGATAAGACCTATAGGAATTTATAGGCACTATAGGGATGCTTGTTCACTGAAGAAATGGTCGAGATAATCCAAGTAGTTTAGAAATAAAAATTAGTGTTTGGTGGTACCCCGTGTTTGGTGGTGCCCCAGTTTCCCCTACGACTTTGAGTTTTTTTTTGCTCTGAGCGCCTCAAATATGCTTCAAAATCAAACGTGAAAATTATCAATAAAATTCTTCTCCTGATTGAAAAAGAGCCGATTGAGTGAAAGTCTACTATATCTGTCATGCAGACGAATAAAATATCTTAAATTTAAAAGATCGAACTACACTATCTCACTATTTCTTACTAGGCAAGAACTTACGAAAATTTGCATTAACTCTTTCGTCTCCTTTCGGATTCTATGGGTACCCATGGAGAAAACATTTTTTTGGACTATTTAAAGTCGTTAAAAATCCGATTCTTGTGGATCATTACAAACTATAAGGATACCCAAATCTAAGATATTTTTTGCAGGAACACAATTAATTCTCGAGCCAAGATATTTTTGATCAAAATCGTTAATATTCGAAATTCGAAATTCTGTTTCCTTGCATATAATTGTGTTTTTTCAATATTTCTAGACCAGAATAAGGAAAAAAAACCAATGACAAGCTCAGATAAGCTTATGAGCTGAGATCTTTGATACTTTACATGTGACTTCGAAATGCGTCTGGAAGCCGTTGAGAAGTTCTCACACTCGATAAGGCTTGAATTTGCCAGAGTGTCGGAACAAGCCTCAAGCGTAATACCAAGCCTCATATGAAAGTTGGTTGATTCACTAAACCTTCTCTCAGTGTTGAAATGCGTGAAAGCTAGGGAACATCGAGGGAAGAGTGCGCACTTTGCGACGCCTTCAGTCCTTCACGCCTCAGGGTACAAGGCTTCTATTAGTTAGAGCTTTAATTGTCCCTTTCTTCACGTACGGGGCTGAACTATTTTTCAGTGCTAACGCTGAAACACAGGCCCGACTGAATTGGGCATTTAACTCTTGTTTGCGGTATGTCTTCGGACTCCGAAAGTTTGATCATATTTCTCCTTGGGTGGATTCAATCCTTGGTCTTCCTCTATTTCCTTATCTGGAGACTCGTGCTGTAGACTTTACCTCACGGTTACTATGTGTTGGTATGCCACGGTATCTTGCGGACCTTGTGGTGACTGGATCATGGTTTGCATTGGTCAAACGATTTGCAGTCTTTTGTGTGTTTTTCTAAAATAGTTTGAAAAGCGCTTTTCTCGTTTTCTCACTTTTCTCGCAGAGAAAACGGTGTTTTACAAAGATGTAGATGAATAAATTTTCTATGAAAATATGTCCTCTAGGTATATTTTCAAATTTACGGAAGCCCGTAATGAAGCGAATCAAAATATGATAATACCCAATGTTTGGTACTATTTGCCCAGCATTTTTGAGAATAGTCACAAAATTACCTTTTAGAAATTGGCTCGATGAACGTATTTCCTTACAAAATAGAGGAAAATTACTTTCAGAAAGTTGTAGAGCGATAAATTTCCTATAAAACTGCGCTAATTAGAAATTTTTGAAGCGCTCGAGTAGCTTGTAAAAAAATAAAATATCCGTTTTGTGACTTTTTGCCCCAGTCTCTCCTACGTGTATGCCAACAATTGACCATTATGTTAAGCGTGTCATGAACAATATTTTTTAAGCGAAAAATAAAATGCGAAAAAGCCGGTTGCGTCACAAATATGATATTTTGAAATAGTAGTTAAAGTGCAAAAAAATAAAATGGTAAATTATGCGACATTGATTTTCTTTGAGTGTTTTTTTTGATTGAGTGACTTGTCCTCAGTGGGTGACTATGCCCCCTCCTGTGTGTGAGCTTTTCTTTAATTTGAGCACTTAAACCACTTTTTTACCGATCCAATCTGTCATGTCTGATCGGTGAGGATCATTCTTACACATTGAATTGAAAAAAGTTTACGAACAGTAGGGGGGGGGGGGGCAAAGTCTACGGTAATTCTTTAATGAATTAAGAGTGTGAGAGCATGAGATAATAAAGATGTTCGTAATGACATCACTTAATGTGAAAGATCATTAAATATTTATAATAATTTTGTGTTTGTTTATAATCGCAGGGAAAGAAAAATAAGAAATCATTCCAATGAAATACCCAAGTAAAGTACATAAAATGTTTTTTTTTTTTAATTTTCCTAACAGGGAAGAAATGAGCTTATCTGAAATGATCATCAGGCAGTAATTATGTATGTTGTCCCGTACAAAAAATCGGGTAAATTTAAATACTATTTTTTTTACAAATCACCAAAGGGGTTACCAAAGAATATAGGAAAAAATCCCAATTTCGAAGGTGCCCCACTTCCCACTATTTTTCTGCTATTGCATCTAAGTTATTAGTTCCAGCATTTCACAAAGAATGGGACGATTTTCCATCTCTTTTTCTCCAAGAGGTAATAAAAATACGATACCGCAAATTACTATATTTTTTTTGTTTAGCCCGGTTCTCAAAAGTCTGTAAATCGTAAATAGCAAGAAATGATATTGCTTTTTGAGAATCCTGTAGGTCAGTTATCTTTAATAATCCATTCCCAAGTTGAAGTTTTCCTTATTAACTATTGATAAAAAATTAGAGCAGTTAAGCCATATGGCTCATTCTTAAGTCTAAAACCGGGCTAATAGTATAAAGGAGTCTTGTTAACCATATTAATTTTAAAGTATCAAAAATATATTAAGTATAATAGTGAACTCATTGGAAACTATTTTATTTTGAACAAGTTCCGGAATTTAACAAAGAAGCTCATCTTAGTTCAATTTATGTTTAGTTGATAATGAGCAAACGATTTCGAGTTAATAAGGAATGAAATTGTCTTATAAAAACTTATTAAATAATATAACTCCGGTCAATTAGTCATATACACTATAGGTATAATAACAAAATAAAGAGGAGTTATTTTATGTAATAAAGTAAAACAGGTGAGGTGGAAGTATAAAGAGTAGTGTAAAAAAATCCTAACGCTGTATAGGAAAAATAAGCAAATTTTTAAGTATTAGGAAAAAAAAAATATTAGAGATTGTGTAATAAGATTTGCTATTCTCATCATCATCATCATGAACATGCCATGGTGTCTTCTTTTGGTATTTATAAACTTGATTTTCAGCTTATATTTCTTATTCATAAATATTCAACAAGAATAAAAACAGCCTCTCCTCTTAAATGTCGCACACTATTTTAAAAGCATTCAACATTCTCTTTTACAAATATTGTAGTTATTTTCAACAATGGATGAATTTACACGGACACTTAAATGCCAATTTCTGAAAATAAAAGAATTCAAAGTTCAATCGCATTAATTAATACATAAAGAATTTGTAATATATATTAGTCTTATGTGACAGAAAAGATACTTTCCCTCAAATCTATGTGCACCTTTGAATTGAAATTATGATTTACGTGATCATAAGAAGAGAGTATGATTATTACTAAAAGTGTATTTCTTAACCTGTTGAACATTCAATTAATTTTATTATGAGATGAGAAAAAGACGAGAAAAGAATTTATGTTCGAGAAGTTAACTTCTCTCCATCCTGGCTGCTAAACGGTAAGAGATATTGACTTCCGGTCTTCAGTGAACCCCCACAAGTCAACATTCTCTATCTAACTTACCCAAATTACCCCCCACCCTTCTATCCCCTCCAAAAACATGATTTTTTGACTTTGCAAAAAATTGGCCCTGACGATTTCGTTCATTTTTTGGATATGTTTTGGAGTTAGTCCAGCTGAAGATTTCGTCCTTAGACACCTATCACCGGAAAAATCGCCATCTGGAATTATTGAAGATCGAAGCTTAATTTTCACCCGATTTGTTCAATTAATTAATTAAAAGGTTAATGAGTTTTTGAAACCCTCTTCTTGAACAATTTTCAACTTCAAGATGGTTTTGTCGTGATTTATAGACAAATTTAATTCGAAAATAATTTTCTATACATCAGAAAAACTTGCGAAAAGATATATAAGGCAGAGCTCTTTCTCGGGAGTTCGAGCAGCTCGCAAAGCCTCGGACGCTTTGCCACCCCTTTTCCATCTATTTTTCACTTTATAGTCGCCTCTCATCTTGTCGTCGTGTGATATGTGCAAACCTTAAGGCGTCTTCTATACGGGGGGATTTCGAAATGCACCCCACTGTTCTATGCACCGGTGAGTCTCGGGAAATCTCCCCTAGTGATTCATGCCTGAGATAAATTTTCTCCACCCTCTGTTATAAATTCTCCAAGTGTGCTCTAACTAAAATAGATAGTCTGGAAGACTTTCTATTTTATTTCGAAACGTTTCAAACGTCAATCAAATAGTGTTTTACAATCAAAGAATTTGTTAAAGAGTGGTAAAGTTAATATTTATGCCTGGTGACGAACACTTTATAAGGAAAAGGAGATGGGGCACCCATCCTTTGTGTCACAACCGTCCTACCGCAGGATTTTATGCTAACATTTTTGCTAAATTAAGAAAATATCCTAAGTTTTTATTTTTCTATAAATCAACTTTATTCTATTAACCTATTTCTTTATTTCTATTTAAGGAATTATATTTAACAATTCGACCATATTCTAATGAAGATTAAACGATACATTCAGAAGAGTTATCAATACCAGGTCCCTATGTTACCTGCTTTTCGACTCTTGATAACTTTGAAAATAGTTCACAAAAAAAGCATCTCTTGAAAAATTAAAAAAAAATTATTTAAAATAGCTTGAAATGTCAAAATATTCGAACATAAACAAATGGAGCTTTCGAAGAGGGAGATTTTAAGCGGCAAAAGATAGGCAAAAATGCACCGGTCTAAAGCTCAGTGGGGGAATTTTGTTTCAAAATGGCGGTTTCGAAATAAAATCCCCCCGTTTAGATGTTCCCTAAGTGACAAGTTCAAGCATTTCTGTCCCTGAACTGCTGCCAAAACTGAGCAAACGAGTTTTCGGAAATTTTCACTTTTTGAAATAATTTTGAAAAATGTGTTTTGATATGCGTTCTTACTTTAAGCATAAAGGTATCTTGGTTCTCGATATTTGCAATTTAAATTAAAAAAAACCAGTGATAAGCCCAAATAAGCTTATGGTAGCTGAGATTCTGTATAGGTGACCCCGAAAGTGCGACTCGGCGTGCAACTCGGGGTGCTTGCAACTCGGAATGCGTGAAAATTCGAGTGTGAGTTTTATTTTGGGAGTAAAGAATCACGTCGAGCAAACTGTTTTTGTCAGTCGAAATGGATAAAATTGGCTCGATGCGATTATTTACGTTTACTTTTAAAATTCAACTCACAATAGAATTTTCACGCATTCCGAGTTCCACGCACTTCGAGGTCACCTGTAAGGAATCTCAGCTACCATAAGCTTATCTCGGCTTATCACTGGTTATTTTCTATTTTAAATATTCTGAGTGGGGAAGGCCAACAAAAGAAAAAATCTCATCTAAAAGTTTATTGAAATCGGTTAATAAACACTAGAGATACGGTCTGGTCCAATTGAATATTGTAAGGGTTGGGGTACAGTAGATTGGTGTAGAGACGGACGGGACACATCGTTAGAAAGATCTCGATTTCAGATAAAATATATACTAAAATTTCATCGAAGTCGCTTCATAAACACCGAAATTTGGTCCGGTCAAAACATTTGCGACTAAAGCTGAGGTCAGGAAAGATCTAATAAGGAGTGCGACCCACGTTGGAAAGGTCTCGATCTCAGCTACAACATACTAAAATATAAAGAAAAAACATCGTTGGGTTTTCGAAATATTCGACATTAATTATTCGAAAATTGATTTTTCGATTAATCGGACCTTCTATTAAATCGGATGAAGTTGGGGTGTCGGTAGGGTTGCAGTACTCCACGAGAGCTTTCCAAAACACCAAGATTTTTTCAAATTCCAATAATCAGAACCGGATATATGGTCATTTGAAAATTGAATTTTTGACCCCTTATAGCTTGGATCAGGGACGTCGGGGAGGGGTTTAAATTTTTCTAATCGAAAGCTCTTAGGCCCAGCTATAACATACTAAAATTTGAGATCGATCGATGCCATAGGTGCTGAGTTATTGAGAAAATAAAATTTGGACGAAAACAAAATAACTGAGATTGTAAAGAATCTCAGCTAACTTTTTGCACGAGCAAATGCTTCATTAAGACTGTCCTCTTATAATAATATTTTTTACCGTACTTGGGCTTCAGCAAAACCCGCATACAATTATAATAATCATCACTAGATAACTAAAAAAGACTTTTTTTTTATTTTTATAGAAAATTCAATAGATGTTCGCCAGCTTTATGACTCATACATACTCGTAATGAAGGTCTGAAACAAAAGCATAGAAACGGACGAAGAACTATGGCTTTGAGACTAAGAAAAGATGTTCAGAAAGCTTCCTACTATGTATGGTTCCTTGGAGCCCAGGAGGCTAAAGGACTCCGTGGACAGAGGATACTAATGTCTGCCATTCCACGCTTCATTGACACTTCCAGAGAGCACGACCCACTTAAAATAACTCTTCAAGTTTCACATAAAGGATTGAAGATAATTCAAGTGAGTAGACTATCATTTTGAATATTCAGTATTTTTTAGCTGAGAATCTTTAACACGTTGGTCAATAAGTCCGTAGACAAGAATTTTTTTGGTCAAATTCAATTCTATTCGTCAAGGTACATTCTTTAAAAGTTTGTATAGCGTTTTCAACGATTATCCAACTTTTTCATCCTGTCCAAAAAGAAGATTTTCGAAAACTCTCCAAAATAGGCCATAATTTCAGATTTTTAGCCATAATTTCAGAAATCGCTAATTGGTGAGCCATTTATTTCGTTAAAACTCCCTTGAATCCTGGTCTTGCGAATATGACGACTAAAGGACCAGGTCAAATCCAATTTCGTGGAATTTTTCTTCTTTTTTGGATATTCGATAAAAAATATCATGTGAGATGTTGACAAAACAGTTATATGACATTTTTGAAATATTAGCTTGATTATACTCCCTTAATTTTACTTTGGGGTCGTTCTACCTACACAATATCATTGACTTTCGATTTTTTCTGAAATATTGACATTTTTTTGTCGTCCAAATTATTCAGCGCCATTTTTATTTGTAGTGCCACAATTAAAATCCGAAACCAAATCTGAATCGTCCTAATTAACAGTGAAGAGTCCCATTAATAATTATCTACACAGTGAAAAACCAGTGATAAACCGATAAGCCCAGATAAGCTTATGGTAGCTGAGTTTCTTTACAGGTGGGGGTAAAGGATCTCGTCGAGCCAATTTTATCTATGTCGACCGACAAGAACAGTTTACTCGACGCGATTCTTTACCACCAAAATTCAACTCACAATCGAAAAACCACCGCTAGGGGCGCTATTATTTAAAAGAAAATTTCGAATTTTCCAAATTAATTATTCTGGCCCTTGGTATGGGTCAGAAATGCTCATCGCTTGCTGAAAGTGCTCATCGAGATGAACTTTCAGACAAAAATTAAGGTCAAAAAGTTTATTAGAACCAGAGATATAGGGCGATCAATTTTTCGACTTTGACCCCTTATAGCTCGAGTCAGGGGTGTTTGAGCAATTTAATTTTGGTTGTTGTTTGACAGATAAAAAGTAAAGCTATAGCATATTAAAATTTTAGCTCGATCCGTGCCGTAGGGCTACAGCTACTTAGAAAATTGTAAAATATTTGCAGCGTATCCAACGAGTGGAAACACTTTAATTTTGTATAATATCACTGTGAGATAAAATTTAGGTTTTTGTGGGTGTTTCTGACGAGAGTGCAAAAATTTGTTAGAGGGTCATTTAGGGAACTCAAATCTGAAATCCGTTTGTCCGGGTCACGTCCGGATTTTTTTTGAATATACATTTTTAGTTTTTTGCTGTTTTCTAAAATTCAAAAATTTATATCTCCGGTCCTATTTATTCGGTAGTAGTCACATAAAGCTAAAATGATGCGTAATTTCATCCTCTATAACTCTTGTGAACATATCAAGAACCTACGCTGAAAGTAAAGTGTATTTTTTAAAGATTTTTTTGAAAAAGTGCACCCAAAATTGTGCATTTTTCTGTGTTTTTTCCATCTTCTAACATGTCGAGTTGTAAAATATTCTTTATAATGGGAGTATTGATGTATATAATTAGGTTGCTTTTTCTTAAAGTTATAAAACTTCCGATGACGTAAGTACCTTCTCTACATTTTTGTCTAACAGGGTTCTTCAAAGCATTTTATACCGCACAGTGCGATCACCTGTTCAATGCAAACGGATGATCTTGTAGCATGTATTCTTCTCCTATACAATCCAGCAACACGGTGTCCTCTACATGTGCATGCCTATAGATGTGACTCGGAAGGTACAGCTAAGGCTCTTCAACAGCAACTTCAAATATTGATCAATCGACCAGAAAATCAGAAACGATTCAATGAACTCGAATCGAGGTGAGTGGTCTTTTCTTTTTTTCCTCTCAGACATAAATTAATTATACCACTGGATACTTATTGACAATGACTTATATTACATTAAGTTGCGTGATGAAATGCATGATGCTGTACCTAAGAAATTTCTCTATCATTTACATACTATCGTAAATGATGAAAAAACAACCAAACTCTTAAATGACAACCAATTTTTCCTTACGTATTATTTATGTATTTTTCCAACAAATCTGTTATAAGATCGCGTTAGGCAATTCGGCAATTCATAATTAGGCTAGGGTGGGGTAGTTTCACGAATGTATTACTTACGAAAACACAACATTTTTGACTGAGAATTATGGTGAGCAATTTTATTTTTTTATTTTCATATTCGAGAGAAACTAATAAAAAATTATTATTTTAAATTTGGTTCTTATTCGTTTAGCAAACAAACTTTGAAAAAAAGTTTAGCTGAGTGAAACTGTCCCTAATTTATTCATTTAATGTTTATATCACGGGATCCTGTCATAAAATCAAACATTGAGGCTATTTACACCGCCGCATTAGATTGGGATTGAACTGTTCCAAAATCGGATTTCGGATAATTAAGTGAGAAAAACGTTTGGTGAAGTTCCTTGAGATAGTGCCCGTAAATTTTCTCCTTTCCATCCATCTTGCAATCCATGGAGTACGAGGTCACTGTACTGTGGAACACCTCAAGAATACACAGATGGATTAACTTCCGGCAATTTCTGGAGGAAAATCACAGGAAATGTTCCTTCAAAGGCTGGGTTGGATTCCACCAGGAACGACATCTCCAGAAAAACACTGCTCCCTTGCATTTAGAAGATTTTCTTCAGAAATTCACTAAATACTATCTCAAGGAACTTCACCAAACGTTTTTCTCACTATGTAAAATAAATATACTTTCGATGTTTTCGACATAGATTTACACATTTTCACTCAAAAATGGATTATATTATGACCTTTTGATGGATCTAAAAACATTTAGTCGTAATTTTAAGGGGAAATTTCAATATATTAACTGTAATTTATCAAATAAAAAGTATTATTCTTATTGATAGAAAATAACTAATATTTTCTATACATTTTTTAGTTAAGTTGTTTTTTTGGTATTTATCGCGTACAATTTTCAGTTTATATACTTCCATTTTGTTCATACATTATATTTTTTAGAAATAGATTGGTTACGTTGAAAATATGTTGGTTACATTTGAGACATACATTATTTGGATATCAAATGCCGCTTGGGATGGGCACTTACAAATATTTACGTACAATTCTATGAAATATTTTTTCTGTGTAAGATTTGGATGAACCAACCGAAAAACAATATTATGGGTGAAATATTGACTAGAGTCCTTTATAATTTTGTCGAAGACCTTGATCTGTTATCTGTTGCTCTGGACTGAGATAATTTAATTTATTGGTTGTTCAATTCATTTTTTGACCAGAGAGCGCCTAGTAGGGGGAAGTTGGGTACCTTTGAAATTGGGCTTTTTCTCCTATGTTTAAGTTTAATTTAGCCATAACATAATGTAATTTAGCTTCTCAATCTTTTTGTGCATCTAACTAAATTATATTATTGATGAGATCAATTTTATTTAAAAATACACGTAAAAAATTGTGTGAAAAATAAAGTTGTGTATGGGAAAAGTTGTGTAATGTCACAAGCATTTTGGTTGTAAATTGTAAAATTACTATCATATTTGTAGTACCATACTAACATAATGCTAGTAAAATTATGTTTGTGTAATGGAATTTGTGTATGGGAAAATTTGTGTGAGAACTATCAAAATTTCATTGTTTACTACTGCAATTTTAGTCATTTTTCGCATTTCTAATTGTCTAATTGTCTTCTAGAATCATTCATTGGTTTCTTAAAATATACCTTAGTCGTAAAAAATGAGGAATAATTATGTAATAAAAGAAAACAAAGGAAGCATCACATAAATTAGAAAAATTGACGATGCAACTCTTGGCCATTTACTTAAGAGAAGTAAGCAAGTTCGTGGCGCGGCCGGAAAACGCGAGACCATCAACGCAAAGGTTAGGGGTTCAAGTCTCAGACACCCCCCCTCTCTTCATGTTTTTTTCTTTTTTTGTTCTTTTTTTTCTTTTTTCTTAGTTTAATACAGAGACTTTTCACAGATATAATACACATAAACCGAACAAAATTGCTCTACAATCAAAATTATAGACAGGAAGTCATTTTATAAAATTGACAATACACAACTTTGCCAATACACAACATTTCCAATACACAAACCTCACAACTATAATGCTCGTGCAAAAATTACCAACAATAGTGGTTGTAAATTTTTTTACTGTGTAGGCTAAAAGGTGCCCCACTCCCCCTCTATATAACAAAGTGATACAATGTCAGAGAATTGTTGAATTTTGAAACACAAGGTAGAAATAAACACTGATATTTATGTCTATACCTACTTGGATTTATGTCGACTATTTCTTTACTGAACAAGGATCCCTACAGCAACTGTGAATTCATATAAGTTTCGTCCTAGTCTACTATCTAATTTTAAAAAATTGCAATTTTTATAACTACCCTGTGTTTATTGCTGCCCCAATTTTCTCTAAGGTTTTAAACACTACAGTTTAGAGAATAGGGTTTTTGCTTTGGAAAATAAATAGAAAAATTGAAATATTCAAAGGCAGGTCGCTTTCCCCTGTAGTTCTGGCCCTATGGCGTGGATTGAGCTGAAATTTTAGTATGCTGTAGTTACGTTTAAATATCTAAATAAAATCTAATATTATATCTTAAAAAAATCTTAATTGTCTCAAACATCCCTGATCCGAGCTGTAAGGAAGGGATCAAAGTTCAAAAATTGACCCGACTATAGGGTAAGATGTGGTAATTTGGAATCATGTCTAATTTGGAACTATGAGATTTCCAACCAATTTCAGATGGCAAAACAATAAAACTACGAAGAAGTACTTTTGAACGTAAAGTCCTGTACTGCCTCGTGGTTTTCTTATTTCCTTTGACCATATGAAACAGTGAGAACCTCTAAAAATTGCAAAATAGGCTTGATTCCAAATTACTCCGTCTTACTCTCTCTGGTTATAATTAACATTTTGACCTGAATTTTTCTTTGTGGGTTTGTCACGATCAGCGATATTAGAAGATAATTTAAAATTTCACCAGTCAGTGGTGCTATGTGATAACATAAAAATTCAAATACACAAACCTCACAACTATAATGCTCGTGCAAAAATTACCAACGATAGTGGTTGTAAATTCTTCACATAAAAATTCAAATTAATTTTTCTCAAAAACACCATTTGTGCATTTTGTGGTGTTGCAGTCTACTAGGCTATGAAGTTTACAAAAAGTGATGTGGGACTGTGGGATCGCTGTGGTTACGATAGAACTGGAGATATTGGGTTAAAGTTCATGTAATTCGAAACCCAATATCTCCGGTTCTATTTTACCGCATTTGAAGTGAGGGCGCAAAAACGAAAAGTTTTCGGTAAGCACAACAACTTTCTAGAAAATTTAAACTTTGTAGGACCAAGGCTATATGGACGCCACAGTCGAAAAACCAATTTTCATAGCACATAACCTCAATTGTCTCGACTTCCACTTAACCAATTTTGATGATTACTTTAAAATACCCGTCAAATAATATCTGCAGATATCTTTAAGACTTCTGTAGAGAAAATCTACACCTCTACAGAATATCTGCAGATAAATTCTGTAGATATTCTTACGAATTTTATTTGGGCTTGGGACAAAATTCGTCAGAATATTTCGGCAGATTTTCTGACGAATCTCTAAACGAATTTCTGTAGATATTCTGTAGATTTTTTCTACATTCCAGACTTTCCAGACAAGATGTGTCAGAAGAGATGGAAAAATTTTTCACTGAAGTTTGCTAAATTCTATAGAGTTATTCTTAGTGATATCACGGTGTTTATATAAAATAAAGAATTCTGCGACGCCGTGTTACAAGTAGAGAAAAGTGAAGTGAAAACTTTAAACAGAGTGTCGACCAAAATTTCGTGTTTTTGTATCATTCGATTGGCGATTTTTAAGAAATTAGTATTTTTGCTCGCAGTTTTTTTACTTATCTAAAATGTGTACTCGGTAATGCTTGTTAAGCAGAGCATACAATTTTCTTTATAACTTCTACAGTTTCTTCATAAATCAACAATATTTTTGTGAAGTAATGGAGGTTATGCAAATTTTCTAGGGAGAAATTCTGCCGAGAATCTGCAGATTTTCTCTGAATGTACTAGAATATACCGTTAAAATTCAAAAAACCTCAGAGTAAAATCGGCAGGTAGAATAATGATTTGACGGGTAATAGTAGAAGACATTTATGTCTATATTTCGTCCATACATTATTTTTTGCTCAGATTATGTCATCTATCCAATTTCGTCGATTTACTGTAAAACAAAAGAGTTTTCCCATAGTACTGCTGCAGTGAAAGTATGTAGTCAATACAACTAACTATTTTCGAAAACATTTATTTTTGCGTTTTTATTTCTTTTTTTTTTTTTTTTTTTTTTTTTTTTTCAACAACGATTTATTTCTAAATTATATTGATAACATTACAAAATTTTTTTTTTAACAATAAAATTAGTGTTCAGTGTTACTACACTTTTCAACTTTATACAATATTCAAAAGTTTTAACATGAATTTTACAAGGTTTGGTTTATAAAATAGTGAAGAAGAAAATTAGGAATAAAAACTTCATAAACTGTATTCTTATAAGAATTAAGACGAGGTGGAGTCCATAACCATAAGATCTTGTATAATAGGGTGCGCACTACTGTGACATTTTTCCTGAAAAGTCGTTGAAATTTTGACAACGAGATGACCAATAGTTTCGATTTTTGCTATTTCGTGTAGCCAATGTGTAGGAGTGAAAATAGGTAAATTTAGTATTAACCTCAAAAATTTGTTTTGTACAATTTGAAGTTTAGAGATGTGTGTCTTAGCACAATTTCCCCAAACTGGGCAACCATATAAAAGGAATGCTCTGACAATGGCTGTTAGAACAAGCATTTTATTTTTCTCTGAAAGTTTAGATTTTCTATGAATTAAAGGATAAAAAATTTTGATGCATTTTATCGCTTTTTCCTGGGAATGATGGATATGCTCTTTCCAAGTTAAAGTTGGATCAAAAACAAGGCCAAGATATTTTAAACTACAGGACCATTGGATATTTTTATTTTGAAAAGTTATTGGGCGTTCTGGCTTAAATTTGGCAGATTTCCTTTTTGTAAAGAAGATTGACTGCGTTTTGTCTGCATTTAACTTTAGTTTCCACTTGCCGCAATAATCAGCAAATTTCTCAGCATTAAGGGTTAGCAAATTTATGATTTTGTTTGGATTCTTCGAAGAGTATAAAATTGCCGTATCATCTGCGAAAAGAGAAACATGGCAATTTTTGAATATAGATGGTAAATCATGTACAAAAATGTTGAATAAGGTAGGACTGAGGGTACTCCCTTGAGGAACACCTGCTGGAATCAGTTGCTTAGACGATAGGGAATCTCGAACTTTAACTTGAAAAGAACGATCAATAAGAAAAGAATGGATAATTTTGATTAAATAAAAAGGAATTTTGAGCTTAGACATTTTATAGATCAGGCCTTCGTGCCATATCGTGTCGAAACACTTTTCCAAATCGAATGACAACATTCCTGTAGACTTCTTATCTCGGAAAGATTTCGAAATTATATTTTTCACTCGAGTTAACTGGTGAACAGTGGAATGATTGGGCCTAAATCCAAATTGCTCCTTGGGAATAATATCTTTGCTATCAAGAATTAGCCTTAGGCGATTTAGTAAGACTTTTTCAAAGAGTTTACCTAAAGAACTTAACAAACTGATTGGTCTATAACTAGTTGGATTTGAAAGATCCTTTCCAGGCTTTGGGATAGGTACAACCCGGGCTTCTTTCCATGCTACTGGAAAATATCCCAATAAAATGCAGGAACAAAAAATTGAAGTTAGGAAATTTATGGCATTCAAAGGTAGATTTTTGATCATTTTGGGAAAAATATTGTCTGGACCTGGAGCTTTTCTGGGTTTAAGTTCCTTTATAAGTTCACGGAGCTCATTGGTGGTAGGTAAGTCAATTTCAGATGGATCAGATTTTATAAAATCTATCATTTTAGCATTCGCTTGGACCATATTTTCGAGACCAGGATCAGTTTTGGTATTTGATGTTAAATTGTGTGCACTGGCGAACTGTTTACCTAAAATTTTGGCTTTATCTGCATCATCTAAAATGCAGGTGTCGTCAACTTTTAATGGCGCAATTTGAGAGTTCCGGTTCTTAAGAGATTTGGTAATTTTCCAGAAATCTTTGCTGTTGTTTTTAAGTTTTAACAATCGGTGGTTCCATTGCTTATTTCTATGTTCTTTAACTTCATTTTTGATAAAACAATTCCATTGATTTAATTGTTGTTTAAGAAAAGGATCACGAGTTCTTTGCCAACGAACACGCAAAGAATTTTTGTAAGAAATGTAATTTAAAATATGATTCGGCAAGGGTGAATGAAATGATTTACTACTATTAACAAAAGGAATGGTTTCTTTAGAAGCTGACAGGACTATATCAGTGAACGAATTAATTTTAAGGTTTATTTCATTTTGCGTAGAGATAAGACCAATCTTAGAAGGAAACTTCTTTTGAACTTCAGAACATATAATTTTACGAAATTTACGCCAATTGGCTTTATCGAAATTGAAGCTGCTAGTGCTGGTAGTTGGATTAGGGTTTAGTCCGTAGGAGTTTAGAAATATTACAGGACGGTGATCAGATGATAAATCTTGAGCGGTTTGAATATTTTGGACAAGCTCTGGATTATTTGTTAGACATAGATCCAACGTAGAATTAGTATTTTTGTTAGCCTGGTGAGGAAAAAAGGTAGGGGTTGATGGAAATAAAATAAAGAAGTTCCGGTCAATCATCTCCTTGTACAAAATATTACCAGCGTTATTAGCTCGAAAACAATTCCAATAGCGATGCTTAGAATTAAAGTCTCCGCATATAATATAATCCCCCCGAGTCGAGGTCAGTAATTGAATATCTCTTTTAAAATCTGTCAATTTCTGAGGAGACAACTGAGTCCCAGGAAAATATGCAACATAAATTGTAAATATCTTATGCCCAAAAATTTGAATTCCAAGTACCTCTATAACTTTAGTGTTAGGCACAGGTAATACTTTATGTCTTATGTCTTCTTTAAGAATGGCAGCAACGCCACCACCAATCTTCAAATCTCTATCATTCCTATAAATAGAGTATCCTTGCAAGGTCGCTGAGTGTTTTGGACTCCACCAGGTCTCTGAAACAAGAGCAATATCAATATTATTATGATATAAAAATTGAGAAAATTCAGATATCTTATTCGAGATGCTCTGGGCATTCCAGAACATGATACTTAGACATGGTTCCTGATTAGTCATTCAGGTATTTGACAGTAATGGTGAACATTAAGTCCAGTTGTTCGCTCTTGCTCCTGCACTTTCTCAGGCCACTGATGAGCTCTTTGGAGATAGCAAGGATCTCCTGTGCAGTAAATAGGTTGCTGTCAGACTTGTTGAATGGTCGATCAAAGTTTCTGCCGCCCCAAGCGCCTTCTGGTTTTCTAGCAGGTTGTTCAGTCAAAAAGTCTGGGCGAGGAAAGTCTCTTGCGGTGGGTGGTGGTGGACGTCTATCCTGAACTATGGAGCTCCTACGCGATGTTGGTTGTCTTTCATAGGTAGAAGAAAATCTACGGGAGCGGGGGTTACGCTTGTTTTGGCTCAACCGTTGTCGCATAGCTAGAAATTTCGTTTTCGCCGGACAATCGGGATCATCAGCAGCATGAGGTCCTTCGCAGTTTCGGCACTTAAACTTTGCTTTAAAAGGACATTTATCCACACCATGTGGGCCACTGCACCGTTTGCAGCAAACCTCCATGAAGCAATTTTTGGCTCCGTGGCCGAAGAGATAACATTTATCACAGAGGGTGGGACCTCTGGGTTTTGGCTTAAAGTGGCTCCATTTAACTCTTACATTGTAGATGTATTGGATCTTAAGTAGGTCATTAAGACTTGGACCATTTTTGTCAAAAATAACTATTAAGATGCAATCATCTGAATATCGCCTATTTTTTGGCGGGATTTTTCTCACTTCCTTCGGTGTAAGTCCATAGACATCTTTCATTTCTGAGATGACCTCAGACTCCAAGCTGCTGATCTCAGGGAGGCCTGTTAAGATGTACTTCTTCATACTCTCACTCTTCATATCGTGGGTGTAGAACTTGATGTTCATTTTAATCAAAGTGTCTTTAATATCTTTATATGCACTGTTATCAAGAAGTTGTAATTTGAGCCCAATGCTCATATACTTCGTGTGGAATTTGCTCGGAATCAACTTGCGCAGACATTCCAAAACTGCATGATTTTTTGCGTCAGCATGATTTATAATGAGTGGAGGAGGTAATGACCTCCTCTGAACATTGGATGCACCGAGAGCGTCCCCACTGTCATCATCTTTTAGATGCTCAAAAATATTGGGCATGATTATTGAGTCTCTTATCTCACTGTCACTATCACTGGACCCAAGAGGGGATGGTGTAAATGGCACTTCCTCACGAGAAACTTTTCTAGTTCTAGGGCCGCACTCCTCATCCGAGCTCCTCGCCCTCTTTGGGGTCGAGGGAGGGAGTGTTGAAGGATCACTTTTAACACAAGCTCCTTTGGGATCCGGGGGCAAAGGCACTGGGGATTTTTTAACAGAACTTTTACCTTTCAACAGGTTAAAAGCCACGATGACAAATTATGCAAAATAAGAACACAAGCAAGCGCGACTGGCTTTGACCGCAGACACTGTGCGACTCGCGTTTTTATTTCTAAAGTGTCACTATTATAGGGGATCTCAATGGCGCAATAGGCAAGACCGATGGCTCTTGGACGGATGAGATCTCTGACTCAACTCTTACAGTTGAGAGTTCGAGCCCGCCCAGTGCAAATGTCTGAATGTCTGATTTAGACAATTTTCACATTAACAATAACGAAATATAATGCACCGCCTTCGCCTGACAACTCCGGGAGCATGGAAGAAGCATCCACACCACGGGAATTGATATTGTAAAAATTATTACCTTGTATATCTCAATACGATTAATAATAACTATTATCTATTATCTATATTATACTTAATTTCAGTCACATATTGAGATATAGAAATGGCATTTGCTGAACACATTTCCCACGTTGATTTTGCGTTCAAATTTAAATAATTTTATTTTATAGAGCATAAATAAGAGAATTTGTATAGTTTCGAGAGAAAAAATTGAATATTTGTAGAGAAAACGTGTTCTTTTAACGAAAGAATCTTGAGAAAACGCCACTAAAGTGCTTTAAATTTCTCGGTATTTGACTTAGATTCTTCACAAATGCCACACATTGTATAGACATAGACTATTTAAAAAAAAAACATCTTTTAATTATACAATAAAATTGTTTTTTTGCGCGAAATGATTATCTACGAAAATTGTAAAAAATAAAAAAAATCAGCAAACGTAGAAATAAACTAATGCTACACTAATACTCTGGATTACAAATGAAAGGAAATTAATATTTACAATACTAATGACTGTAAATATTAAGAGGCATTTTTAGCATTTTGAGTCTTGTGAGTAGGCCAATATACTTACGCAAATAATTATAAAATTACACCAATTGATGCTACATTAAATCGTTTGTTTAAATTCCGACTAGTGAATGCATATTAAATCTTATTATTAATCGTATAGATACACTTTATTTGCTATTACAATGTAATCATTACAATGCGTCCCATGTTGGAAGAATCTGCTCTGATCGTAGATCGTTCAGTAACACCTTTTCCGTAGTGAATGCTTCTTCCGTGCTTCTGAACTTTTTGGGCAGAGAGGAGGTGCATTAAATTACGTTTTATCACATGTGAAAATGTATTTTGTTTTTATACATTTAGTTGCTTGCACCGGACGTGACTTGAACTCACAGCTGTGAGAGTCGAGTCAGAGATCTCACCGCCCAAGAGCCAACGGTTTTGCCTATTGCGCCACTGAGATCCCCATTCGATCTTATAATACAAAGGAAATAGCAAGTAGAAAGTTAACAGATCGATGGATCATATGTTGATCACATTTCCTAAGGGAAACAAGTTGAAAGAGAAAATGGCTCTTGCTCCAAAATGTCGAAAAAAAAATGTCATATAGGGCTTAAGGGCACAGACACACACGTGCTCATTTGATTAGCAACTAACAACAATAACTAAAAATTTTCCGTGAGAAAATTAGACATGTGTAGTTGGGTAATATGAAAAGCCGTTGGTTGGTAAAATAGCTTTATGTGTATAGATATCATGTATATGAAAGAGAATTATGTCTGATTCTTTTTAGTTCATATACCTATGTATACATATTGAGTAATGCGATTTTTTTTCATAAGGAGCAAACGTAAACCTTGATGGAATATTTACCATGCGAAACTAGAGTAACTCAATTTGTGTTCATTGAGGTCTTGACATATACATATGTCTTATCTTTGCAGGTTGGGTCTCCCACAGATGATTCATGTATCCCCTAAGCTGTCCCCGAAAATATCTAATCCGATATATGGCCACCGTGTTGAATTGGAACATTCTACACATCCTTCGAAAACTTTTGTGCCTTCGGTAGGCAGTGATGACACCAGCAATCGTGAATCTGAATGTAGTGGGGAGCGCTCACCCATCAGTCCCATATGTTCAATGACTATAGGAGTACCAAAGACAACACTTTATGATTCTTTGGCGGCAGAATTGCGTGCCAAATTGAACGGAAAAGGCCCTCCCATACTGCTTCCGCCACGTGATTACGACACTGTGCACCGTTCAAAGGGAAATCTAGCAGCCACTGAACTTCGGCGGTGTCAAAACCAGTCGATTGTAGGTGGACCAGATTCTGGAAAGCAGGGTGTGTCCTCGCGTGGGTCTTCTGGCATTGGATCAGATCTAGCACCCAGTCCTGAGCGTCAGGATATACAAATATCTAGTGGTGAGTCACTTTGTAATTAACGAGCCATTATTATGATGGTTTTATTTAACATCGTTCGATCATTGTGAGCCAAATCATTGACGTCCATGAGTGTGCATAGTTTTTATCAACATAGAAACACAGTGTCACAGGTGTCACACAAAAAATACTGATTCGCATCATCATTTAGAGCAATTTTGCAATTATATTATTGACGGTCATTCTCAAGAAGTCACGGAACTCTACTGAGATTATAGTTATTATTGCTATATCGCTTACTGAGCTGTCTTGGTTCAAATTGTTGTGATAATGAGCATTAGCAGTGTAGTCTAAAATTGAAGACCGCTCTCATGTTAGTTTAGTTTGTGTCATCAAGTGCGTTTTGGATGATGTATTATCAAACAGTTCCTGTAAAACTTTTCTTTTGCTATATATTGAGATATATTAATTCTTGAGTGTTTCCTTAAAGTGTGATTTAAAGAGATCCTCAAAAACACAACATAAATAAGCTTAAGCAATAAATTGGTACTTCGGAGCAAAAATCTTGATCCGATTTGTAGCACATTGCTAAAGTATAAGGGAATTATATTACATGAATTTGATATATAAAGAATACAATATAGATTAATATAATAGGAGATTTTCACATAGTTTTTATATATTTATAAATTTTAAATTTATACAATTACATGTCTGTTGAAAAAACCAGTGATAAGCCTAGATAAGCTTATAGCATAGCTGAAATTCTGTACAGGATACCTCGAAATGCATGCAACTAGGGATGCTTGCAACTCAAAATGTGTGCAAACAATCGTGTAGATTAAACTGTTCTTGTTGGTCGAAATGGATAAAATTGTGAACACGGATTTGACCTTTGGGTCCTTCTCCTTTATTTTCTCATAAAACCGACGTTTCGAAGGGGGTTTCCTCCTTCCTCAGGTCTACAAAACATATTGATACAAATCAGGACTTTTCTTTGAACATACTACAACGTCAAAATCGGAACATAGGGGAAAGTCGTCTGCCTTTAAATGCAGCAGCCTTTAAATGTTGCGATTTTTTCGTTGTTCTCAAAAGCATAAATTATATTCTATTAACTATTAGGTAGCTATCCATCATCCTCACAAATCATCAAAAATGGAGAGCCTAGCTCCTATTTCCTATATGGTGGATAAAAAAAAATGAAAATGAGCTCTAAACTGTAATTTTAATGCTCCACAAATTTTTCATAGTAAAAATCATTTTACAAATAAATCTTCCATTGTGACACATAGAAGGTTAATCAGGCTTAATATTTCTGTTAATACATTTTGGTTCAGATGACACAATTTTTGTGGGTGGCAAAAATTTGCAAATATCACCCTGCAGCAGCCTTTAAATTTAAATGCTAATGTCGTGTGCCTCTAAATCCTATTTTTCCATACATCAAAACATTTGACAGCTTCCCGGCCGGGCGCAAAATAGGAAGTCACAAGTATTTGTGCGGTATTCGTCAGGTCAAATAGAAGTTTCATTTCACATATTCCCTCTCATTTTAGTTGTCCAGCAAAGTCCTAGACATTCTATAGTGCTTTTTCTCAAATATTTCTCTGCGGAGAATTACAATGAGAGAAATTATTGCACATTCCCACACGAATATATGTGAAATCGAATTCCTACTTTTCTCTGATGAACGTCATACAAATACAGTAGACTACACGTATTCTTATGGTAAAACAAAAACTTTTGGCCGTTTTTTGGTTACCCAAAAATTCAATTTTTATTTTCTCGGACAATTTTTAAGGTAAAGCTGTAACTTGGGGATTTTCATTTGAATGTTGAAGAGCTTAAATAGACCAAATGAGGTGTAGATGCTGCGTGGGGTTTAGGCAGGAGCCGAAATGGTCCATATCTTCTCGAATTACTATATTAAAATTTCAGAGAAATCTCTTCATAGACACGGAAAACACAGTCAGGTCACGGCATTTTTGATTTTAACTTAGGTCAGGGAACATCGAAGGATTGCGACTTACCATTGGAAAGGTCTCGATCTCAGTTGCAACATACTAAAATCTAAAAGAAAAGCGTCGTCTAGTTTTTAAAATATTTGAGATCAAAAACTCGAAAATCGATTTTTCGAGTAAGCGGACCTTTGATTAAATCATATTAAATTGATGTGTCATAAGAGTTGTAGTACTCCATGAGAGCTTTCCAAAATACCAAAACTTTTTAAATTCTGACAATCAGAACTGGAGATATGATCATATTGAAAATTCAATTTTTGACCCCTTGTAATTCAGGTCAGGGGTTTTGGGGGGCTTAATTTTTTTAGTCGAAAGCTCAGGTTTAACTATAGCATACTAAAATTTGAGATCGATTGATGCCATAGGAGCTGAGTTATTGAGAAAACAAAATTTGAGGGTATTCCAAAAAAGGGGAAGGGGGCGCGGGTAGATCTGACATCATCAACTTCTAGCCGTCCAACAACATTTTTTTAACCTTTGTCTAAAACCGCTTGTCTATATCTCTTTCGAGAAAAAGCATCGTCTAGTTTTCGAAATATTCAACATCGTCTAAAAAGTTATAGGATTCTAAGAGAGCTTTTCAGAAAACCGAAAATTTTCAAATTCTGGAAATTAGAACTGAAGATATGGCCATTTGAAAATTCAATTTTTGACCTTGTAGTTTGGGTCACCTTTAACTTTTTTTTACTCGAAATGTCTTAGGCCCGTCTATATCATATTATAAAAGTTTGAGATTGATCGATGCCATAGGGGCTGAGCTATTGAGAAAATAAATTTGGGCCTCAGAAACTATATTTTGTTGGCCTTCTGTACTCAAACTATTTAAAATAGAAAATGTCCAATGATAAGTCCAGATAAACTTATGATAGTTGAGATTCTTTAAAGATGACCTCGGTATACGTGGAACTCGGGGTGCTTGCAACCCGAAATGCGTGAAAATTCAACACACAATCGAATTTTCATGTATATCGAGTTGCAATTACAAGTATACCGAGTTGCACACATTTCGAGGCCACCTGTAAATAATCTCAGCTAACATAAGCTTTGCGGGCTTATCATTGGTCATTTTTTCCTCTCATTAGGAATTGCCTGTAATTTCTTTTCTGATATTAGGTGAGATTCTTAACAATCTCACCTACTACAATCCTACCAAAATTTCACGTCCTCCGATCAGGCCCAAACTTTGCCAATATGTGTTTTTTCCTCTCATTAGGAATTGCCTGTAATTTCTTTTCTGATATTAGGTGAGATTCTTAACAATCTCACCTACTACAATCCTACCAAAATTTCACGTCCTCCGATCAGGCCCAAACTTTGCCAATATGTGTTTCGCTACTTCCTGATCACGAATATATGTGTGGCAAAGTTACGTTCCTGGCCGGCCGCACTTTGAAGCTTAACTCTTTCGTCTCTTTTTTGGGCGACTCTGAGTACCCAAAGCAGCATATGAATGCTCTGTGAAAAACAATCTTTTTTAATTATTCAGAATTGATAAAAATCCGATTCTTGTGGATGATTACAAACTATAAAGATGTCCAAATGTAAGATATTTTTGTAGGACCTCAATTAATTCCTGAACTTAGATATTTTTGATTAAAAAATGATGAAATTGGCTTGCAGCATATGCTTCGGTCCGGAAAGAGTAAACTCTTTCCGGACCGCAGCATATGCTGCAAGCTAATTTCACAATTTTTTAATCAAAAATATTTAAGCTCAGGAATTAATTGAGGTCCTACAAAAAATATCTTACATTCGGACATCCTTATATAGTATGTAATCATCCAAAAGAATTGAATTTTTCTCAGTTCTGAATAATTAAAAAACTCTGTTTTTCACTGAATATTCATATGCTGCTTTGGATACTCAGAGTCCCAAAAGATACGAAAGAGTTAAAATACTCTAATATTGTTTCCACACATTGATATTAGAAAAGTATGAAAAATAAATAAAGTATGAAAAAATTTCTCTCTTAAAATTTAGGTTAATTGTTTTAGAAATGAGAAAATAAGAGAGAGTTAATAATTTTTACTTTTAATCTTTAAAATATGTTTTATTCTCTACAGATGATGATTGGACCAATGATCATCAAGAATCAATTATTATTATGCAGGCACCACGGAGACCTGCCCCAGATAATCTGACACCCATCGGATTGTCGACTCAGAGACCAATAACCACATATTTGTATCCCGACGAAGCTCCACGTAATGATCAGTTTGTTGACAATCACAATGTACTTCTCAAGCACCGAATAATTCCTTTAAAAGCACCGGCTGAAGAGCGACGAAGGAGTGATTCTTCACAATCACGTGAAGACGAGGTAAAACCAATTCTAACAAAAAATCGCCATCCATACAATGAGTCAACTCGGTTTCGAGAGGTATTTGATCAAGGTAAAAATTATGCTGTAGAGTTAAAAAAAAACCAATTCTCTGAAGATGAAAAGGATGTCTTAGAAAAAGATGAAATTGAGAGACCAGTAAGAAGGGTGTCTTCTACAAAAACAAAGGAAATTGATTTTAAATTTAGGTAATTTCAAAATTATTCATATTTTTTATAAGTTTTTTTCAATATATTATATTTAAAATTTCAGAGAGAACCTGACAGACAAACAAAAATATATGGCAGAAAAATGTCGACAAAATTGTCATCGAGGAAGATTACGATCTGATCAAATGGACAATATGATTGAGAAGATGGAAAATGTAAAATATCGTGAAGAGAAGCCACGTTATAAATTGCATTTGTCAGAAAAATCCAGTAATGCGAGTCGGGAAAAATCAGTAGAAATATCCAAGTACGGGGACTTTGCTGCAGAAGATGGAATTGAGAGAAATCCCTATCATGAGCTAGAAAGTCAGCCTTACCGGGAATCAATTGAGAAGATGATAAAGTCTCCAGTAATGCGATACAAATCCTTTGATGATTCTAAGTATCATCTTGAGATTATTCCCATGGAAGAAACATGGAATGACAAGAAAAGTTATTTATCGCAGAAACGCTATCATGAGGATGTCAAAATGTATCAGTATGCTCAAGAAGAGTTTAAGCCGAGTCGACGTGATTATGTAATTGAAGGAAAGAAGGTGTCTCCAAAAGAGCGTTTTTACAATGCTAGAGAGAAATTCAAAGCTATGGAATGTGGAGTTCATAAGCCAAGTCGTTCATATGATGTAATGGCATCCAAAAGGGAATCGCTCGATCCTTCTTCGAGGCACTCCTTACAGCATCTAAGATCGAGTCCAATACTTTGTAAGGACGACTGGAGTTCAGATGAAGATCTTTCATTGCAGAACATTTCTGTGCCGACATATCGCGATCATGAGCCACCCCGTATGATATCAAGAAATCTAGTAAAGGGATATCGCCACAGCTATGCCGAACCACGAAATCCAATGCCTCGTACCCCTTGTACCAGTGGACGCGTTGGCCTAGCCGCTGTTAATCATTATTGATCACAATATCTCGCGAAATCACAAATCTTCTTCCTGTATATTGAATTTTTTTTATAAATTTATAGGTGAATTGTACCACGAATAACCCTACTTATTCCTATAATAATAACTTATCCCCTAGTCTAGTGGCATAGTGTATTATTTTTTGTTTATCTATTTCCTAATGTTTAATAACCAATTTCAATGAACTTTTTTTCCTTTTGTTAGTCTTTTGTACTCAAACTATTTGAAAAAGAAAATGACCAGTAATAAGCCCAGATAAGCTTATGGTAGCTGGAATTCTTTAGATGTGACCACGAAATGCGTGCAACTCGGAGTACTTGTAACTCGGAATGCGTGAAAATTCGATTGTGAGTTGAATTTTGGGGGTAGAGATTCGAATCGAGCAAACTATTTTCAGCCGCAGTAACGAATAAAATTAGCTCAACGCAATTCTTTACCCCCAAAATACAATTCACAATCGAGTTTTTTTAGATATTCCGAGTTGCACAGCCTGTAATGAATCTCAACTACCATAAGCTTATCTGGCCTTATCACTGATTTTTAAAAGTAATACAATTGATTTTCTGGCAAAAATTAATCAGCGATTCATTACTGGTTCACAACTGATTTATAAATAACTCAAAATATTGCTCAAAATACTTTAGGAATATTATAACTGTATTTCGGATAAAAATTAGTTATCGATTATGAACCGGTTTACAATTTTCCCTTAAAACAATTCTTGATTTTCAAGCAATAATAAACAGCAGAAAATTCCACTCTGAATTGTGCTTATATATAGCAACGCATTTTCAAGTGTCTCAACACCTTACCAAAAAACTGACGTCCAAATGTATCACGAATTAATAATTTTCTTAACTTCACTCTTTTAGACATTTCCTACACTGAGAAAAAAAAGAGGGTGCGATTAACATTTTTTTCCTCATAAGTTTAACACTTTTTAGGTGTGAAAATATATCAACATTTTTTAATGTTAATTTTACGCCTAATTAAGGGTAAAATTAACATGAAGAAGGGTACCTTTAACCCCTAATACACCTAAAAAGGGTAATATTTACACCGATTTTGGATGAATACTGCAGGGTAAAATTAACATTTCCGGAATGTTATTTTAACTTTTTCGGATTTCTCTCAGTGTATGTACGTTGCAGTGAGATGAATAATATATTTTTAGTATGAGTGAAAAAACCACACAGAAGCGCTAAAAGGTTGTCTGAGAAGAGAGAGAGAGAGAGGATACAACACTGGGCAATCCGTTCTTCACCAAACATTTATATACGGTAATTTCTCACCATTCTACATGACCTACATGACCATTGGGACTTGAACTCTCCTGGGTGTTGTTCTTTTTGTCCTCAACAACATGTCCTCAACGACTACTGGCAGGATCGATATACAGGAAATCGGTGGTTAATCTCTTTTTGGTCAGCAACACCACACAAACAGCCTCCGTTGGAACTTACGGAATTGAAAGACGTAGGGGAGACAGGGGTAGAATTAGCCAGCAAATGAAGCTTTTTTTCGCGCATGATTTGTGAAAAAATGATAAAGTTTGTCTAATGTATTTATGTTTCATGAGTAGCATTAAGATAATGTATAAAACCGTATAGTTCAGAGCTCTCAAATCCTTGGCTTTTTCTAGAGAGGATAATGAAAAAAGTATGACACATTGGCTACACCTGCCCCGGCCTGGGTAGATTTAGCCACTTTCGGGGTGCTATTTGCCACCAGTTTTCCAGACGAAATTTTAAAACTGGAAATACCAAGTGTTATTTCACTTGATCCACTGAAGCCCACTGATACTAAATATGCAACTTAAAACTAATGAAAAAGACTTTAGCCGACTTTTTTATGACATTTTTGTAATTGTGGCAAAATTGATGAAAATATCCTGAAAAAATCTATTTCACAAATTTTTCATCCGAATGGCAATATTGCTTGGAATATCAGTAGTACTCTTTCATCTAACAATTATCCATGTATTAGTGAAAAATCATTGATGGTTTTATCCGGCCACGGAAGAGTGACTACAACTGCCCCGAGGGCTGTTTTAGTGTTTTTCATCTTATATAAAAAAATTGGATAATTATTATCCAAGTGAAAAATATTTTTTAATTAGGTTTATGAAACCAGAAACGAGGTAAAACTATGAAATCTTAACTACAAACTCAGAAAACCAAATGCTGGTCCAAAAACTGAAACATCAAAACTGCAGTTTTATACCCATTTTATAAAAATGCTTCTAAATTGTAGGACAACAGGATCAGACTTATAAATATTTCTGGGAATATGGGGATGTGTTCCTACTTTCATTAAAAAATACTTTGCTCAAGGTACATTTTAAGGGAACCGAGAAAAATCCACTGTCTACTTCTGCCCCTGGCTAATTGTACCCCGGTCTCCCCTAGAGGCTTTTCATCCTTACAGTATCACAGTAAGTTAACGCATTTTTATTTTATTTAGTCCCTGTTTCAATTCTGTTTTTGAAACAAAAACATTTTCATTTTAAAAATGTCTATTTGTATTTAACAAAAAAGCCCTGATATGGTAGCTGAGATTTTTTACAGGGGACCTTGGAGTGCTTGGATTGCAACTCGGAATGCGTGAAAATTCTTTAATTTATTCGTGAATTTTAGAGATATACGCTTGCGTCGCGCAAACCGTTATCTACAGGCGAAACGGATAAAATTGATTTGACGCGAATCTTTAGCCCTAAAACCCCTAAAAAACTTAACTCACAAACGAATTTTCACGCATAAAGAGTTGCAAGCACCCGGATTTACAAGCACTCCGAGGTCTCCTTATCTTATCTGAGCTTATGACTGGTCACTTTCTATTATAAATAGTTTGAGTATACAGAAGACCAACTAAAAAAAAAGGAAAATTTATTAAAATCAGTCAAGTAACATTAAAGATAGAGTCCAGTGGATTCCTTTATAGTAAAGGTTTGGGTACAGTCAGTGGGGTGGAGCAGAAACGGATGGGACCTATCGTTAAAAAGATCTTGATCTCAGATACAATTATATACTAAAATTTCTTCGAAATCGTTTCACAAACACCGAAAATACGGTCCGGTCAAAATATTTTTGGTTCAGGGTACATCGAGAAAGGAGCGTGACCCACCGTTGGAAAAGTCTCACTATAATATACTACAATTTTAAGAAAAAGCAGTCTAATTTTCGAAATTGTTTCTTTTTTTTGTCAAATAAAGTATTAATTTAAACGTATACAGATATTGTAAAAGTTCTAATTGTTTATAAAACAATTAGAAAAAAATAATAAGCCCAGATAAGTTTTCTTTACATGCGACCTCGAAATGCGTACAATTTGGAGTATTTGTAATCTATAATGCGTACAAATTCGACTGTGCATTGGATCTTGGGATTAAGTAAGAATAGCGTTGCTGTTTTTGGCGACAGAAACAGATAAAATGGCTCGTTGCGATTTTCTACCCCCAAAATCCAACTAAACATCCGTTCTTCATTATTTGTTTTCATTTGGGCACCATATGAGAAAAGGTAAAGACCGTCTGTAAACGGTCAAATCTGTTTAACTCTTTCCGGACCACAACATATCCAGCGAACGAATTTCAGTAAAACTCACTTTATTGTAAGTCTTAGTGGTCAAATATGATACTTTTGTAGAGAAAGAATTTTCTCCGCCTCTGGGAAATTGGAAAACTCATGGGAACTCTCGTCCCCTAAAGAACGCAAAGAATAGCAAGCTGAACTTCGTACCAATTTGACAGCTGGCTAATTTGTACTGAGCCACAAATTTAATAAAATGCGTTATTTTCACTATAGCACAAGTTTCATTAAAGTTTCTGGGAGTCAGTACAGGATTCACTGAGGCTCTGAGGATGGAATTTGTGTGTAATTTCCACTAAAACGCTGAAAAACCACTTTGTTTTCATTTCAATTTGTAGGGTAAGTGTGCCAAATTTCGGCATAGTTGCATGCAAGCGTCAAAGCCTTAAGTTTGAAATGTAATATTTTAAATACAAATTGATTTTTTTATTCTTTCTTCTGAAAGAGTGTTTCTTGGAACCTTGTAAAGAGTTTACAATCTTTATTTACTCTAAAATCATTCTTAATACATTTTAAAATGAATAAAAATATAGACACAGCTTTGGTGCCCTATTTCGGCCACCTTCATTCTCATAGTTCCTTGCCCTTCGGGAAGTCTTCCAATATCTTTTTACGCAATCTCGTTTGTCGTAGCTACATTTTTTGTTATCGTTTTGCATTGTATAATCTCTAGAGTACGTAAAATCTAAAAGTTCATGGAAATTCGAGGAACAAAAAAGGTGGCCGAAATTGCAAGCTGGCCGGAATTTGGCACACTTACCCTACTACTTTTTTTTTTAGTGTACCTTATTGCGAAATTTGGTACTGTCAAATTGGTACGTAGTTCAGGCTGCTGCAAAGGATACAAACTTGGACAAACTTCAATTTTTCAAAAGCCAATAATATCAATTTTGTGAATTATTTTTGCGTGTCAAATGACTCCTTTACAATGTTGATAACTAAAACAAGAAGAATTATTGACTAGTATCTTGTGGGATGTCCAGGAAGTGCTAAAAAGGACACCCAGCTTCTGGTTGCCAACAGATTCCTCAAAATATTTCACAGAATAACACTTTAACACATATTTCTCTCAACAGGATGTTATTGCAGACACATTAAGCTTTCTCAAGAGCCAAAAAAACACTTCCTGGACAATCAAAAATCAAAAATCTCGCTGCCATGTGTCAAAATTATCGGCCATATTGACAAAAATTTCGCTCCCGCTTGGAATTTTCTTACAAGGTTGGTGTCAAAAAGCAAATGGCGGACATTGGCGGGATAACCTTACATATGACCTTTAAATTCTTGCGGACGAGAATTCCCATCAAGTTTGAACAAGTTTTTTGAAAATTTAAGAAAAAATTGTTTTTCGAATTTATGCAATCTGTAATTGTTAGTTATCATACTTATTGGCCCCGAGAGGTTTTTCCTTATTCGGGTCACAATATCTGCAAGGAAGCAGAAAATCGAAAATTCACGATTTTTGACCAAGAATATCTTAGCTCAGGAGTTAATTGGGATGCTGCAAAAAATATCCTAGATTTGGACATCCTTATAGTTTGTAATCATCCACAAAAATCGGAATTTTATCGATTCTAAATAGTCTAAAAAAAATTCTTTTTTCCATGTGTACCCAGAGTCCCTAAGGAGACGAAAGAGTTAAAGGCCTCTCCACACTGGAGAAAATTATGTACATATTGAAGAGTTTTTCCTACACAAGCGTAGGGAATTTGCGTATATCGACATAATTTTGTCTAGTGTGTAGATGTAGAGGCCATAAGGCATCAAAAGACTGAAATATTTTTATTGAAGACCAGTGAACAAATAGGGGAAACTGGGGCACCACCAAACACGGGGTACCACCAAACACTAATTTTTATTTCTAAACTACTAGGACTATCACGACCATTCCTTCAGTATACAAGCATCCCTATAGTGCCTATAAATTCCTATCGGTCTTATCCTCTGATATCCAATATCCGATTAAAAAATCGCAGTGTTTGGTGGTACCCCGTGTTTGGTGGTGCCCCAGTTTCCCCTATAGTAGTAAAATAAATGAATATTGAACGTTTCTTATGGATGAGTTTTCTATGATAATTTTAAGGAAAAAAACGTATAGAATTTTTAGAATTATTGTATATCTTCTCTTTGCCTTCAGCTAATACTATATTGTTGTATCTTACTTTTAAATTCACTTTCATGAAGATTTTTTTCTATCAGTTTTTTTTTCTACTTTTTCCTACATTTGCGACAAGGTCAAAAAAATTGTTTTTCCTTTTTCTCTATACTTATTGTATTCTTAAGGATATTCTCAATATGATTCAACAGCTGCAAGAATTTTTATTTCAAACTCTGACTTCCGGACTTTTAACCATGTAATTTGAAGTTTTCGTAAATAAATAAAAAATTTTTCTAAGTTTTGTACATAATTGTAAAGTAAGAGGTTAAAGGAATTTAGAATATTTCTTGCAAGTCTCTAGCTACTTGATATTTAATAAATACTTATATAAGCTCAAAAATGAAGATTTTTTAAATCTCAAATTCATAATTTATTTTATTTATTTTTTATACTTCTTATTACTGTTTGAACTCCACGGAGATGTTGTGACCCTGAAGGGGTTACAACAGAGAGAGCAGTATATATAATCCCTCGATTTTGAATTATACATATATACATTTCGACTCCTTACCCCCCAAGGAGTCGTATTTTGGTAGAATTTTGGAAATCTGAAGTTTCGAGTTTTTTGGTGTCACACTGTTTGTCCGTCTGTCCGTCCGGCTGTCGCCAGATCTAGAGGCCAAACGGTTAGAGATAGCGACTCGGGACCTTCGGGGGACACCCCCATAAGTCGACCTAAGGATCGTTAACATGCCCCTCATTTTCCCCCCACCCCTCCCCTTCTCTTAAAAAACCATGTATTTTTGGGATTGCTCGAAAACGTATTGTGCGATTTTTTTCATTTTTGAATATGTTTTAGAGATTACCCAGGTGGACATTTCGTTTTTAGACGAAAATACCGTTGAATCATTCCTAACAACGGTTTTTCAAGGTCAAAGATTAAAAAGACACTAGAGAGCGCATTTATCAAGCGAATGGTGTCATGTTTGAGCTCGTTGGAAAGGTCTGGGAATTTCTAACAAAACTGAACTGGGTTCTAATCGGTTTTGAAGCGATAATGAACCGATTCATAACTGATAAATAATTTTTATACAAAATTCAATTAAATTACTCTTGAGGTGTATTTTGGGAAATATTTTGAGTGATTTATAAGTCGGTTCAAATCGGTTGTAAACCGATAATGAACCGGTTATTTACCGATACGTAATTTTTGTTCGAATACAATTTTTATTACTCTTTAAACTATTTTGTGGAATCTATTAAGTGATTTATAAATCGATTCAAATCGGTTAAGTACTGGTAAACCGTAAATGATGCGAAAGTACTTTTGAGGTATAGCATTTAAGTCACGAGTTCGAGCATTTCGCAAAGCCTGGGACACTTTGCCACCCCTTTTTTTAAGCAACCCCATTTTGGAAATAAAAACTACCACACTCTTACATATTTTTCATTATAGCGAAAATAATTAGTTTTTGGGCTATTTTTGTCCCTGTCGTTCAAAACGATTATAAATCGGTAAATTGGAAAGATGAAAAATTTAAAATAATTACTTTGAAAATATTAGGAAAATTTTAATGCTTTTGTTTTATACGCAAACTTACTTGTGTTCAGGGTGAGGAAGTTGAGCACTTAGAGTACGATATTAGCTGACATCGTTCTCATTACGAAAGGCATCATTTGCATCCCAGCCATTGCCAAGAAGAGTACGTGGAACTGCGCAAATGAAAGACCGATATTTAAAAACAAAAGACGATCTTTATCACTTCGTAAGACAAAGTAGTAATACTGACCGTATTCCTGACCTGACCAACATGGTGTAATCTTCCGTTACAGGGAGAGCACCTCTTCAATCTCCGTCATTACGCTCTTCCGGACTTAAGCGTTGCCTGATGAGTCTCCACATCTTACAGATAATTAACAAGATTTCCGACATTCGTAAAATTCGTTCATTCTTGGAGTCCCGACTCTGGCTGATTTTCTTTCATCCTGCCAAGCAGAAGAAGCAGCCTTGTAGGCAATTTTTACATGGATTCTGTACTCTTGAGAAACGAGAGCTCGAATTTCTTGCTGAAATCTTGTTTTTTTCCAAGATTATGAGCTGATTCCGCTGATCCACTACAAATATAGTATTGCCCAAGAGATGCTCAAATGTCTCAGGCGGACAGGCTGTTAAATCATTCATGACAGTATTTGGTAAACCCATCTCCTGGATCCCAATACTAGAAAAATGAAAGAGATGTTCAGGAATAGGAAGTCTTTCATTATTGACTACAATAGTGTGATGAATGATGATCAACTTCCTTATGAATAATCTCTCGCAAATATATCCGACGAATTGTAGTGAAATCTGGCAAAATACTCACGAACTATGGAATTGTCCTGATGTCGTTTCCGTTAAATCCGTTAAATTGAGCTGTCGAGGGAATCTATCTTTTTGCCCCTTAGTAGACAATTAATTAAAAGCATACTTGTCCAAAGCTGTTGGTCTACTAAATATCCTCTCATATTCATATTCTTTTTGTTGAAAATTTCAAAAATTGCCTTTTAGAGGGAAAATTGAAAAGTGTGGCTGGTGACAATAAGCAAGGTGATCTTTTGCTTAATCAACTTTACTGCACTCAGAGCTAAATATCTAATCCCAGACAATTCTATGAGTGTCCCCATTTTGAGAAATCCTCGCTGAGGGGATGTAAAACAGTCCTTATTTCATTGCAGCATTTTTATATCTGATCCCCAATGGAGGATTTCTGCTATTCAGACTTACGGCTTTCATAATACAATTGGGGATGAATCTGCTAAAAAAAACCGGAAATTGATTAAAATTTGCGCCGCAGTGGACACCAAAATAAGGTTATGATACTCACTTTGTTGGAAGCTCGCAAAAATAACTAAATGTTTTCTACAATGGGACACATTGTCTAATATTAATGTACTCACAACCAACCACTTCTTAAGCGATTAACTTGAATAATAGAATATCTCAATAGCAAGAAGTAATAGCGCCAATAGCGCAGAGGAGAAACTTTTTTCTGACTCCGGAATAAACAAATGCTCTGTTTTTCTGTTGAGACACAGGAGCGCTGCAATCATTCTGATGATAATTTGAATTTTGAAACTTCATAAACGACATTTATGATATGTAGTGCCATCTAGCGGTTGACATTGGCATAAATTCCACTTTTCGAAATGTTGCGTTACTTTGCAATGCAAGACACCACGACACCACAACCTGCTAACGGTATTTCTCGTTTTTGGATACAGAAATGGGAGTCGCAGAGACAGGAAAAATAGTGTCTAGTCTAGTCTAGTGAAGGGCTGAAAAAATGAGTTGGAATAGTGCAAGTGTTTAGTGTGATATTTAGAAACGACCGACAAACCGCATAGAAGTCCGAGGAAAAAAGCAGTTTGAGAAGAAAAAGAAAGCTCATTCAGGATTCCGGGGAGCATTCAATGATGACTTCCTCCCTGGCGCGTGGACGAATAATGAGGCTGGTCACAAGGAGAATGTGGAATCTGCCTATGGCAAACCTCATCATTCGTCTACGCGCCGTGGAGGAAGTCCCCATTGAATCCTCCGCATTGAAAGATGTTGCAGTGGGGGAAGACGAAAATCCCAATTTGTGACTGAAGTTTATATAATATTCATGCGGAGGTGAATAATGTCGATTAAGGGTTCAAAGTGCAAACTCTGATTGCCTTTACCATTTCAGGGGTAAATAGTTATCGTCATAACTTTGATAGCTAATCCCTTTTAAACCCTTCAAGCCTCGATAGATCACGACGTCCTTGGGGAGACTCAGGGGCTTGTTCTTCAAGGAATAGGGGAGATATTTGGTTCATGCTCTTCTCTCCTGATCCATGGTACTGCTTTATGGTCTCCATGGCCCTCGTTATGGCTTCCCTGCTCCAGGATCCACGCGAAGTGCTGCATAATTCCTTTTCCGACAAAGCTGTTTTTTCCCTCAAGGATAAATATATTATTTAAGCTTTAGTCGCAAATTGGGATTTTCGTCTCCCCCGGCTACAGCATATTTCTCTCAACAAACCTCGAGCCCATCTCCACCTACTAGACGACCACTGGCTGTTACTCAGAGCACCATCAAGGTCACCATAAAGTTGGTGATCAGGAAGCCAAAGGAGAACCTCTCGCCATTTCTTTACAATCTCGTCAACAAAGTCATGGAGGGCGCATAAATTTGATCCCGCGAAGGCCAAGCTAGGTATTTTTAATAAATCACATAAAAATGCCAATTTTATTTTGCGGAAAAATTCTCTAGTGATTTTTAGATAGATAATTAAATTCTCTATTTACTTTTGTAAGCGCAAAAAAAGAAAAAAAATTACTATACGGCTATTATCAAAGACCATACGGAACATTTTTCAGGATTTAATTTTAATCTCAATCTGTTAATAGCTTCATTCACTCTAACGGTATCTTATTTTGGCTACGGGATTCGCAGAGGCGACACATGACAAAATCGTATTGTATTGAAAAGTTGTGAAAAAAAATTGATTGCTGTGGTGTGGTGGTCAGGAGTGCCAGGGAGCACCCCACATCCACATCAGTAACGAACAGTGAAAGTGTAGAAGAGAGCCATGGAACGTTCGAAGAGAAAAACAGTCTGAGAAGACAAATCTCACTCAGGATTCCCGAGAGGATACACTGAGGACTTCCTCCCTTCGACGTTGGCGAATTATTAGGCTGGCCACATGGAGAAGGAACAGCAGAAACTTGTCGGCAAAGCAGATATGCAGCACTTCGCGTGGATCCGAGAGCAGGGAAGCCATGAAGAGGGCCATAGGCACCATCAGACAGCACCATGGATCAGAAGAGAAGAGTAGGATCAAATGTCTGCCATATCCCTTGAAGAACAAGCCCCGAAGCTCCTAATTTTCGTGAGGTGTCGAGGCTCCAAGCAGCTTTCTTCTCCATCGGCTACAACATCTTCACCAAGAAGCCGTTGGTAGGAATAGCACCTCAGCATCTCAGCATTTTTCAGAAAACGTGGTGAGTCGCAATACACATTTTAATAATTAACAACATTGAATTAACTGCATGTCAGTATAATTTTTTAACGATTTGCAAATAGATAATAATATATTATATTTGCTATTCTAAGCGCAAAGCAATAAAATAAGTTTTGTAAGAGAAGAGAATCCGTGAAAAATCCATTACATGTTTTCTGTTTTATAAGAAAACTTTTCTTTATAATTTTAAACGTAAAACTTGAGCGAAAACCGCTTAATCGCGATATAATTCCCTAATGTTTTATAGATAACTATTTAAATTTTTTATTTAGTGTTCTAAGTGCCAAAGGAAGAATATAATTTTGAAGGTATAATACAAATATGATTAAAATTTAGATTTTGTATGTAAAAACAATGCAAAAAAATGTACCGCTCACAGGATTTGAACAGTCGGATACTAAAAATAATGATATGTTAAAGCGGGTGTTAAAGGAAAGCAATTGTTCAGCTCGGAAAACAATTGCAGGGTTTTGAAATAGCCGCGTAAATGTTTTAACGTTGGAAAACAATTGTAAAGTTTGGATTTTCCCGCCTAAGCAAAGTGATTTAAATGTGTTGAATCCGGTTTGTGTCTTGGTTGAAAAATTTGCCGCTTTTCACATTTGAAGTGTTTGAAATGTTCAAATGTCCTTACACTTAAGAACTATACTTCAGTCGAGCTAAATTTAGATGGTTATAAATTCAAGTTAAATCTCTTAAATAAGCGTTTATATACTAGGTTACTCAATGAATATGCATCTCAAACATATTAAATAAATCTGATAGTAAAATTTGGTGTGTCGCGTTGTTGTTAACATTCAAGAAAAACTGCATTTCAATAAGTAATATGCAAATTCTGTCCAAAAGAAAAATAGAATAATAAAAAATAGTTGTTAAAAGGAAAACAAGGGTGGGTGTGTGTGTGGGGTAATGACGAATATATAAGAATATCAGAGGTTAAAAGTGTGGGAGGGGGGGTAACAATAATAAATATAGAATTAGGAAAAAAGAATAGTAAGGGAAAAAAGGGAACAGAAAAAGAGAGGAAG